>NC_058130.1:797900104-797943594 GCF_016433145.1 Gracilinanus agilis | reverse complement strand
AGCCCTGGTCTTTTCTGTGCAAATACCTGGAATTCTTCAATTTTGTTGAATGCCCATACTTTCCCCTGGAAATATATAGTCAATTTTGATGGGTAGTTGATCCGTGGTTGCAGGCCCAGCTCTCTTGCCTTTCTGAATATTGTATTCCAAGCCTTACGGTCTTTTAGTGTGGAGGCTGCCAGATCCTGTGTGATCCTGATTGGTGCTCCTTGATATTTGAATTGTCTCTTTCTGGCTTCTTGTAAGATTTTTTCTTTTGCTTGAAAGCTTTTGAATTTGGCAATAATATTTCTAACCGATTTCTTCTCTGGGTCGAATATGGTGGGTGTTCTATGGATCCTTTCGATGTCTATATTGCCCTCTTGTTGTAGGACTTCAGGGCAATTTTGCTGAATAATTTCTTTTAGTACGGAGTCCAGGTTTCTATTAATTTCTGGGTTTTCTGGAAGACCAATTATTCTCAAATTGTCTCTTCTAGACCGGTTTTCTTGGTCTGTCACTCTCTCATTGAGATATTTCATATTTCCTTCTATTTTTTCAGTCTTTTGACTTTGTTTTATTTGTTCTTGTTGTCTTGAGAGATCATTGGTTTCTAATTGCTCGACTCTAGCCTTTAGGGACTGGTTATCGGCTATAATCTTTTGGTTTTCGGCTATAATCTTTTGGTATTCCTTTTCAATCTTGTCATTTCTGGTGTTCAATTTGCTTATCAGTTCATTTGATTTCTGAGCCTCACTTTCCAATTGCAAGATTCTACCTTTTAAACTGTTATTTTCTTGCCAGATCTCTTCCATTTTCCTCAGAATCTCAGTTTTGAACTCTTCCATAGCTTGTGAGGAGTTTTCCTTATTTGAGGAGGGTCCGGATGCTTGTTTGTTCTCCTCCTCTGTTTGCTCGGTTGTCTGGATTTTCTCTGTGTAAAAGCTGTCGAGTGTTAAAGACTTCTTCTTTTTGTTATTATTCTTTCTCTTCTGAACCTCCTGATGCTGAGTAGCCATCATTAGCCCAGCAGCTTCTCAGCTTTATCCTCGGGCTCAGTGTCTGTTCCCAATCTATTGGCTCCTGAGGTCTGAATTCTGGTTTTTTCCAAGGTCAAGCCCCCTGGTGGGCCCTCTTGCTTGATCCTCTGCTGGAGGTTTCTTTACAAGTCTCAGGGCACTGTTTCCACAGTCGTATACCTGTCTGCACTGGTTCCCCACTTAGGCTTAGTTCTGCCTCCACCCACGCCTCTACTCAGCCGGCTCTCTGCGCCCAGCGTCCTGCTCTGGCGCGCGCGCTCAGATTTCGCGTGCTTTTTTTGACTTAATGGGGTCCTAAGTCTTGCTGCTGTCAGGAACAGGTCCCGGAGCTGCTGATGACTCGATGGGTGCCCCAAACTTGCTCTATTTCTTTTTAGCTGGGTTCGGAGCTATAGGTGAGTGTGGAGGGGGTGGGGGTGGGGCGGTTGCTCAGCTCGCGATTTAAGGAGAGCCCTTTTTAGCTTGGAAATGTCTCGATTCCATGTACCTTCCACGCTGTGCCCTGTTGTGGGGTTCCTCCGTTCGTCTGGACTTGTTTTTATGTCCCCTTGAGGAGTTTTGTATGTTTCGGTCAGGAGAGGTTAAGAGCTGCTTCTTACTCTGCCGCCATCTTAACCCGGAAGCCCAGTCCATGGGTTTTTATAGAGGTGGTCCCAAATGTCTTTTGTCTTTGGCTCCTGCCACCTTGGGTGAATTCCAAATTCTGTAACCGATGATCCTGTCACTCAAGCTGTTCTCCATCTTGCCCAGAAGTTCCTTGCTAAGAGGTTCCTCTCTCTCCATCTTGTTGGTTTTTGACTACTGTAATTTTGGGGCACTTTTTAAAGGTTGATTTGGAAGGATTCTCAGAGCAGTTTTCAGCTTTTACTATATTAAGCCACCATCTTTGCTCCCAACTCCAAATGATAACTCTTGGGCCAGGTACATATATATGCATTCTTGGAGCTCAGTTATTCAGCCTCTCCTCCTGACCATCCCAAGACATCTTTAATTGGTGATAGCTAATTAAAGAGGTGACCCATCAGACCTTTAGTCCTTCCCCAAACTGACAGGTGAAGTTTTGCACATCTATAAAAAAGTATTACTATGCAACTTTTCCCCCTGTCAGCCCAAGTCTGTGAAAGGACCACATTCTTCAGGACGAAGAGAATTCACAAATCTGTAGACTGAATGGAGGCATGTCTGAGACCTAGCTCAGGAATCCTCCCTAATATAGCCTTTTTAACGCAGGACCATGATATGAAAATAATACAGTATATAAAATAAATTTTCTCAGAGGCATTTGGAGATATATTTGAGGAGTTGGGGTGTCCTGTTGTGCCAAACCATTTTTTGTTCTTCTGCCATCGTGGTTGTCATTAATAGTAGACTTTCTTAATTTATTTAATGTTTCCTGACTCCTTTATTTGTTCTATTTTCTTTGAATAAAGTGTACTTGTCAGGCACTTCGGATAGCTACTTTGCTATCTTGGCTTTACCTCTTCAAGGTCCCATTTGAAACAGGACTTTTTATTCTAGGGCCAATGTATTTTCCTCTGTAACAGAGAGCCTCCCATTTTCTCTTTTCCTTTTAATAAATTTCTGAATGAAAAGGAATAGTAACCATTCAAGTAATTGGTGCCAAAATGTGGAAAATTATTATTGTTTAAATCAAGAAGGGATTTCAAAGGTTATCTAACGTATCCACTTAATTTTACAGGTGAGTTCACTGAGGCCCCCAAAGAGCAAGACTTTCTCCAGATCCTCTGCCTTCATGTTCAGTGTTCTTTACATTATCATACCCCTTTGTAACTGAAGGCAATAAATTCATTTAGATCCATTCTGTTCATCAGATGGCATGGAGGCCTCCAGATGTCCTGGTGCCTTATCCTAAAAACTTCATTTGGTTTAGATTTCACAATCTGTGAAGATTCACAAATGTGAAGATGGAATAAGGTGGGACAGTTGGATTTTTTAAGTCAGACAATTAAAATGACACCTTTGCTCTTCTAATCACAGGTACAATTCTTACCTCACTAAATCTAGTCCACATTGAATATACTGATGAACAGAAAATATCCCACGGATACTTCCAAAATAGGAGGATAGTGGGGCAGCTAGATAACTCAGTGTATTGAGAGTCAGGCATAGAGATGGGATGAGCTGGGTTCGAATCTGGCTACAGACACTTCCTAGCTATGTGACCCTGGGCAAATCACTTAATCCCCATTACGTAGCCCTTCCCACTCTTTTTCCTTAGAACAAATACACAGTATTTCTTCTAAGAAGGAAGGTAAGTGGTTAAAATTAGGATGATAGATCTTGATTAGATCTTAGAGGCCTCATAGTCCAATCCCTTTCCTTTTTACGGATGAAGAAACTGATGTCCTTTGAGGTTGAGTGATTTGCCTTATATCCTATAAGAAGTAAATCTCTTCAGGGACATTTAAACTCAGTTCTTCTAATTTCAGAAGCAACATTATTTTCATCATGCCACAGAACCACCATTTTTCTCTTCTCCCATTTAAGTAGGCTTCTGAAGGAAAAAGTAAAAATTATCATCCAAGTAGATGTTTGCTAACCTTGGGGTAGTTGGCATCAGAGTCATTAGAGCAGGTGGGGACTTCGAATAACATCTAGTCTACCCTCTTCATTTGATACATGAGGAGATTGAGCTTCAGAAAGATAGTGACTTGCCCACGACGTTTCCAAATCCAGTATTCTTTTCGTTGTCCTATACCTATGTGAGTATGAGTAAAGCCTCCAGTGTTATTAATTTAGGTGAAGAAATGGTCTCTTCCTATGTAACTGACAAATGGGTTGACTTCTGCATTTCTTTTTTTTTTTTAATCTTACCTTTCCTCTTAGAATCAATACTGTGTATTGGTTCAAAGGCAGAAGAGTGGTAAGGGCTAGGCAATGGGGGTCAAGTGACTTGCCCAGGGTCACACAGCTGGGACGTGTCTGAGGCCAGATTTGAACCCAGGACCTCCTGTCTCTAGGCCTGACTCTCAAACCACTGGGATACCCAGCTGTCCCCTGACTTATATAGTTCTTAAAATTGTTAGCTGAATTTCTGGATCAAAGAGTGTGCACAGTTTTAAAGCCTTTTGGGCATAGTTACAAATCGCTCTCCAGACTTGTTGGATCAGATCACAACTCCACCGAGAGGGCAATAGTATCTCAATTTTCTGCATTGCCTCCAACATTTATTATTTCCTTTTCTGTCCCATCATCCAATCTGATGGTACCTTAGAATGGTTCTAATTCTCTAAGTATGCCATCATCTCATCTGTGAAGAATGATGCTTTTATTTCTTTGTTGCCTATTCTAAATCCTTCTATTTGTTTTTCTCCTCTTACTGATCTAGCTAGCATTTCTAGTACAGTCCTTAATAATATTGGCGAGGATGGATATCCTTGTTTCACCCCTGATCTTACTGGGAAGGCTTCTAGCATGGCTTCCTTACAGCTACTGCTTGCTTATGACTTTGGTAGCTGGAAGAAGCCGAGCCGGGTGGTTTATAAGTATCATCTTATACGATCCTCTCAACAGTCCTCTAAGATAAGTACTATAAGCCCACTGGAAAGTTTAACAAAGTGCTATAGACTGAGGTTAAGTGACTTGTTCAGGGGCACCCAGCTAATATGTGATGCTGGATTCGAACTCAGGCCTCCCTGACTCCAAGTTCAGCACTCTATCGATGTTGTCACTTAACTTGCTATGGAAGTGGCTTTCGAAGCAGGAGTTACATAGAGAATAAGCTTCCTTTGTCTGCCCCAGACCTCAGCAGCTCTCGTTCCATTCTCCTGTGACTGTCTCAGGTTCCCCAGGCAGTGTGCAGCGACCCCTGTGGTACTGGATTCAGGAAGACCCCTTTGGAGGGGCAGGCCGCCTGCTGCTTTGACTGTGCCCGGTGTCCAGGAGGGGAGATCTCCAGCCACACCAGTGAGTTTCTGCAGGGAGCTCCCTTCTTTGGCCAAGGATACAGGAAAACCCCAACAGGCTCTTCTCGTTCAGTCACGTCCAGCCCCAAGAACATCCCCGTCTGAGCAGAAATCCGACGGTCTGCTTTAACTCGGGCTAGCTCTGTCCTTCCACAGCAAAGTCAGCGTCCAAGTCATCAGGAGGAGAAAATAACACCTTCCCACACAGACTACCATTCCGAGGAGCCCGCAGAGAAGTCAGGCTCGCATCTGGGAGCTCAGGCGCTTCGGGGAGGGCTCTCGCTGCTCGGAGATGCTGGTCCTGCCTTGCAATTGATTTGGGGATAAAGTCTGTATTCCCGACACCTTACCGATTGTTTGTTGGCTGACTGTCTACAGTAAGCTGGGCCCGCCGCCCAGGGGCGCTCGCCAGCCTGATGGGGAGGCGCTATCCCTCCGCCAACTTGCAGGGCGGTCCCTGGAGTGGAGAGTCCTTGGGAAGCACCTGGTGTGGCACCACCTTGTGCTGTTCTCCTCTAGCTCAGGAACCTCGGAGAGCTCCCTGGCAGAGCTGTTTGGCTCCACTCTCCCTCCACACACTGAAGGGTATTTCCAGGATGACATCCACTCCGAAAGACCCCCGCCCCAGTCTGTTCATCAGGACCGTGTCTGGTTGGCCCGGAGTCAAGCAGGGAAGGGAAGGCAACTCACAATGGACGCGGAGAATCGGCCCGAGCTTATCCCAGAAAGGAAGGCTGATGGCTTGACAGCCAGCCTTGGCAGGGCTGTGAGATCTGGGGTACAACCCCGCCCCAAGAACCGAAAGGAAAAATGACTCCCAAAGCGGTCGAGAGGCCCCTGGTGGGGGGGAACAGATTTCTACCAAGGGGCCACGAGATCATTAAAGAAGAGCAGGAGTAGACGTTGGGTAAGTCTAAAGAGTGCAGGGCAGGAGGAGAGGAGATGCTCCCGAGGGGAAGGCCGGGAAGAGGTCTGTCAGAGCGATTGCTCGGCACGCTTGGCAGGAGTTACTGAGGACAAGATTCCCACGGGTTGGGCAGCCAGAGATGAGCTGCGATCTTCAATAACGGAAGGAAGGCACAAATCGACGAGGCTGCTGATGCTTCTGAACATTTGAGGGCTTGAGGAAGTTTAAGGACCGAAGGAAACGGGCAGGCAGCCAATTCAGCCCACCAAAGGCTGGTGGTGGGAATGTAGAATGAACTGAGGAGCTGAATGTTCCAATGGCCGACTTTGACTGTCCCGTATAAATCTGGTTTGTGGCTTCGGGGAGGCAGGGATGTTCTCATTTCTTCAGAGATCTCCTACCTTTTCAACGTGCTTTAGTCCACATAGGAAACCCAGAGCAATCTCGTGACACTGCAAGGTTCCCTGTGGGCCAGCCATGGACCGATACCCACATTTCCCGACTAACAGCCCAATATTCTTCCTCTCAGCCTCATTATTCATCTCACATACTAAGTTTGATCCATGGAATGTCATGTGAGAGTCAGGCTTGCTAGGGAATGCTAAAAGCGTTGGGTCTTTGGGGGGATATTTTAACCAACATAAAACATGGTAGCTATGAACCCATGGGCTGGGTTCTGTGGAACATGGACCTATGACTGAACTCCTCAAGGGAACTCCTGGATTTGGAACTGCCTCTAACATCGTAGGGCGGCACCTTAGGTGAACTGTATTACCTTCGTTTCCAAGTATTGAGGGGTTGAATGGTTTCCATAGGATTATAAGAACATGTAGCAGAGGCAAGACTTGAACTCATGTCTTCCTGGCCTTGCAATCAGCTCTCTATGACGTACCCCTCACTGTTCAAAGAGTGACATTCGACAATGAATGAACTCAGGAGATTAACTGGGGCATAATAGAGAGGAGTGAATGTGCACCTGATTTGCAGGGCTTGTGTAGTCAATCTACCATCAGATCTTGGGAGAATACAGAAAGCTTCCTTGACTCATCCAGTGACAATGCATTTGAGCAGGGGTCCGCAACATATGGCTCTCAAGCCACATCTAGCTCCACCACCCGACCAGCCAGTCCGGGCAGAGCCCCAGGATGTGCCCCAGGGGGCCCTTCAGCCCCCGCCCCATATTCCAGAGCCTTCTGCCTCCATCCTCCTCCTTCTGCAGGCGTTTATGGCTTCCACGGCCAAAAAGGTTGCCGACCGTTGCATTCGAGCCTTGCCTGAAATATTGTTTTCAAGTCGGGATAGGAGGGACAAGAGGAAAGTAGAGCAAAGGCTGATTGTATGAGAAACTCCTAGAAAGTGGACAACATTTACACCAAGCCCTAATCTGTTCTGCTGCCTCGCTGTGGGAACACTTGGGATTCTCCCCCACAGCGAGGATAGTTTCTTGACTTAGTGATGCACTGGATGACTGTGACGATAATAACAATGATCACGAGTATTTCTACAGTGCTTCCGAATGGTGCTCTCTCTGTTATAGCATTTGAATTCCACAGTAACATTCTTATCCACATTTCACTGATATAGAATCTAAGATAGACAAAGGTGAAGTGACTTCCCAGCTTCCCACAGCTACTCAGCATCTGAGGCAGGGTCTAAACTCAGGTCTTCCTGACTCCAAGTGCTGTGCCCTATTCCTGATGCCACCTACTTCCTTACACTGTCTAGTAAAATGACAAGATTTCCATAGAGATTTGTGGCATCACCAGCAGATGGGTCTATTTGGATTTTCCCCTCTGATGTCATAGAGGTGAAACATTTAAGTTATAGAAGATGAGATTAAATGGAGAAGAAAAGGGCTTGTCTAGGGAAGAGACAGCCTGCTGACAGCAAGGATGGGTCCAGGGTCCCAGAGAGGGTTTTGGGAATTTCCAGCATAAACTTCAAGATCTTCTGGACATGGAGAGGAGGTTAAAATACAGTCAATCTCCTATGCCAAAACCAAGGGGAGATAATTCAGCCTCTGATCCAGTGAAAACCTGACTTTAAACCACTTTGAAATTAAAGGATATAAAAGAATCCACTGTTAAGTAAAAGGAATACAGAGAACCAGTGTGTTCTCTGCCCAGCCAATAATAAAGGATGTGAACAGAGTGGGCCTGGCCTTGGGTGCCGTGTTGCTTGCCAGTGACATTGTCTTTCAGCAGAGGAAAGAGGATTTTGAATCCTGTGGAGGCAGAAGGAATGGCTTCAGCTCTCATGGCTCTGGCCTCTTTCTGGGCATGGGTAGAATTCTTTGAATCTAAACTTGAGCCCTTGTTTTTCTCCTGCAGATGCAGAGCAGTGTACAAAGTGCCCAGAGGCTGAATATCCAAACAAGCAGAGAGACCGCTGCCTCCCCAAGACTGTGGCCTTCCTGAATGTGGAAGAACCATTGGGCATGACTCTGGTCTTTGTGGCTGTTTCCTTCTCTTTACTGACAGCTCTGGTTCTATTGATCTTTGTGAAGTTCCAAGACACCCCCATAGTCAAAGCCAATAACAGGACTCTCAGCTACACTCTCCTCATCTCCCTGATCTTCTGCTTCCTCTGCTCTCTGCTCTTCATAGGCCGTCCTACCCCTGTCACTTGTCTCCTCCAACAAACAGTGTTTGCTGTTGTCTTCACAGTGGCTGTTTCTTCCATTTTGGCCAAAACCATGATTGTGGTTCTGGCTTTTAGGGGTGTTAGACCAGGGAGCAGGATTCGTACATTCCTAAATCCTCGAGTGTCCAACTATGTTGTCCTCATCTGCTCAGGGGTTCAGGTGATTCTCTGTAGCACCTGGCTGGGCACCGCTCCCCCCTTTCCAGAGGCTGACACTCACTCTGAATATGGCCACATCATCATTAGATGTAATGAGGGCTCCGTCCTTGCCTTCTACTGTGTCCTGGGCTACATGGCCCTTCTGGCCCTGGCGAGCTTTACTGTGGCTTTTTTGGCCAGGAACCTACCTGACACCTTCAATGAAGCCAAGTTCATCACCTTCAGCATGCTGGTGTTCTGCAGTGTCTGGGCCTCTTTTCTGCCCACCTATCAGAGCACCAAAGGGAAGGCCATGGTGACTGTGGAGATCTTCTCCATCTTGGCCTCCAGTGCAGGGTTGCTGGGCTGCATTTTTATTCCCAAATGTTATGTGATCCTCCTGAAGCCAGAAAGGAATACCCAGGGACAGATCAGGAATAAAATGGATTCTAGGAGCAGCTAGGTGGCTCAGTGGATTGAAAACCAGGCTCAGAGATGGGAGGTCCTGGGTTAAAATCTGGTCTCAAACACTTCTTAGCTGTGTGACCTTGGGCAAGTCACTTAATCCCCATTGCCTAACCCTAAGCACTCTTTTGCCTGAACATTTTCTGGAGCATGACCTCATACTTCCAGGTTGGAGAATAAGAGGCTTGAAGAATAATCCACATTAATCTGGAATTGCCATATTTGGCAGCTGTGGTGAGGGTTGAGCATTAATTAATGTACTGTGGCATCTTCTGGCTACTTTGTCTGTAATGCAAGATTACTGCAAGAATCTCTTGCATTTTCAAAACCAACTGAAGCTATCATGGCAGTTAAGGAAACAGAATGTTGACCCAGCCTGGCCCTGGTCTCACAGCCAAAAACCATTGGAGCTAGGACTATAAATATTCCTAGAGTACCAACTGTGGGGCTTTTGGCTGGAGATTTCCTCTAACCTGACCCAGACATCCTGCTATCTCCTGCATCTCCCCTTGGGCTCTGGGAGGAGGGAATTTGGGGGGGGTGGAGAACGTGGGAAATTAGTTTACCCAGGCAGGCAGGGACAACCCTAAACCAAGCCATTATCCTCATCTGTTGACCTGCTAGACCTTTCTACATCAGGGTAGTGAAATTTAGCTGTGGCTGAGGGGCTGGTTCCCTCAGCCTCACTTCTACCTTCTGTGACCCTTTCCCAGCACTGACTTCAACCCTTAGCAACAGCTTCCCAGACCTTAATCCTCTCCCCTCAGCTTACCCTTGCCTTCAATAAACCCCTTGGCCTTTATTCAAAGAGCTTCTGTTGATTCATTTATACCATCAACTAGGGCCAAGGCTGAAGAGGGAAAGATAGCTTTCCCTTATTTCCTGAGGTGATAAACCAGGCATCTTTCTTGCTCAGAAAGTGAACCAAGCTTCACTTCCTGTTGGCTTTCAGTTTCCATCAGCAGGGGAAGGGCATCTTACTCCTTACCTCAAGGAGCTTAGAGATAACAGGGAGAGACTGAAACATCTCAGCTCAGGCGCACACAACCCTGGCTGAACTAAATCGTCCTCTACTAAAGCTATAGTCTCCCTGCCTAAAAGACTTAGCTGGTACCACCCTGCCCTCTTGTATAAGCTTCTATTAGCCCTATTATTTCTTTATAACATGTCAAATTCTCCTCACGTAGTCTAGATACTTAAAGTACCACTGACTACTGTTGTCTTGAGGATATTGCTATTAAGCTTTATAGACACGGCTAACCATGCAGTAAGTCAATTTGGGGAGGACAGATTTTTCAGAATATCTGTAGTTTTCAGTGTCATCCCTTGGACAGTGAGGTGGTGGTGGGGAGTGGGAGACAAAGAATTAGGAGGAAACGCTCCCATCTCCCCTACCAAGTGTCAGTTCCCATCAAGGATTCCTTCCCCACCAGACTTAATCACATCTTAAATTGTTGAACCACACTGACTCCACTTTGTTACTCCATTCTGGGATGGGGAAGATGAAAAAGTGAAATTCCCTGAAATCAGGAAAAGGAACATCCAAATCCCCCAAAGTGTCTGTATTCAAGCCAAGGAATATGGAGACAGCAACTTATTGAATAACATGGGTCCTGTTTTCAGAAAACACATAGAGATTTCCTGTGATTTGTAACTAATAAAACGATCTACATCTACCTTTGGATCTGACTGGGTTTCTAGTTGGCATAGCCTCAGTCCTTAGTCTCTAAGCAACAGGTAAAGATGGTACAAATTCCCAATCATGCATGCAATAAAGTTCTCACACAATTCCCATAACTGAATAACATTTTCTCACAAGACAGAAATAAGACTAGACCCATAACTGAATAGAAAGGGAACTGAGCTAGATCCAGAACTGAGTCACAAGATGGAGTTGGTATGGTTCACTCAATTCTCACAATTCCTTCAGGTCATAGGATGAAAGCTGGGGAAAATATCTGAAGTTGTTTGAATAGAATATGTCTTAATCTATGGAGATATGGATAATACAGCAAAGTCCCAGGAGTTGAACCATTTAAGTGCTGATTAAATCTAATGGGGAAGGAATCCTTAATGGGAACTCATACTTGGTAAGGGAGATGGGAAAGATTTGCAAGAAGGGAAGAAGAGAAAGGAGTTGAAATAAGTAAGAGAGAGAGATCTGCAGGAAGAGAGCAGCCACATGCCAGGAACAAAGTGACAAGGGGTTCTGGAACACAGAGAAGGGATAACGAGTGAACACCAACTGTTACTCGGGGTTCTTGGACTTCCTCTCTCTTGAGTTGAGGAGGTTTTGACTTCCTGTCCCCTGGAGCTGAATATCCTTACCCCTGTTGTTCTTGACTGGAGAAACCCTCCCTTGCTTGAAAATCAAACTGTTCCTGTATGCTGAAAGTGTTCCTGTCTACTAAGAAGATCTGTGACCAGCTAGCAAACAAAACCTGTCAGTGTTGGTGAAGGCCAGAAGCCAACTCTGGCCTGACCCAACTAGGGTTGAACTCAGCCATAAAAGGTTCACCCTGAAGATACTAGAAGACCTGTTTTTCCTACAAATCAATCTGAGAGGATTAAATAGTGTCAGGCTTAGCTAGTCAGGTTTGAGGAATCTAGACAGACAAGTTAGGGATTAGGGAGCACCAAGATAAAGAAGATACCCCAGTGAGGGGGTTTTATAAGGTGGGAGGCTAGTGAGAATCTCTTAGAGTTAGGGAACCCCTATTCCTCAATCCTCCCCTTCATAATACCTTGTTTTTCAAAATAAATCCCTGTTCCTGTGTTTTACAAACGTGTCTGGGAGATTATAAAGTGCACTGGTCCAGTGAGGGAAGCTCTCAGGCTTTCTCCACTGAGGGGTACTGAGGAATCCAATCAACCTCAGTATCTCAATAACATCATTAACACCATCCCTTTTAGGACCATTATTTCAGTGGTAAGGGTATGGCAATGGAGAATAAGTGACTTGTCCAGGGTCACACAATTAGGAAGTGTCTGAGGCCAAATTTGAACCTAGGTCCTTCCATCTCCAGCCTTGACTCTCAATCCACTGAGTCACTAGCTGCCCCTTCCATAGTAAATTCTTTTAAAAAGGGAGTGATATGATTCAAATACCAGTGAGTATCTCCTTGGCTCATAACAGGAATATTAAATGTTAAATATCTTCAAGTCCTGAACTCAAACTGCCTTCTCCCTTCACCCCTGAAGTCTCTTCTACCATTTTGAGGAAAGTGCCCAGATGAGCCAATCTTCCCACTCAGGATTTGATGGGTACTTTTCCAGTCCTTTGTTTTCAATTTCCTTTTATGTATGTTTGTGAATTTCCTTTGAATTCTCTATTAAAATGGAAGCTCATTGAGAGCATGGACTGTCTTTCTTTTTGTTTGTGTTTGTATTCCTAGTACTTAGTACAGGTCTTCTTAGTAGACAGGAACACTTTCAGCATGCAGGATCAGTTTGATTTTAAAGCAAGAAAGGGTTTCTCCAGTCAGGAACAGCAGAGGTAAGGCTCCAGGGCATAGGAAGTGAAAACCTTCTCAGCTCAAAAGAGAGGAAGTTCAATTGCCCCAGACAGCTCAAGAGACAGGAAATCCAAGAGCCCTGACTAACCATGGTGTTCACTCTTTATCCCTTCTGTGTTCCAGAATCCCTTGTCACCTCATTCCTGGCATGCAGCTACTCTCTTCCTACAAATCTCTCTCTCTTACTTATTTCAACCCATTTCTCTTCTTCCTTTCTTACAGATTCCTCATAACTTTTGGCCTCTCTCTCTCCTCCATTGCCCAGGGATTAAATATGGGGGAGCTTTTGTAACAAAATTTGTTTGCCCATGTATTTGGGGCCCTATGTCAAGCAGAGGAGCTCTGGTTCCAATTGGTTACAGAATTCATCTGCATTACATACTAGGAAGCTTAAACTTCTATTTTATTTTGTTTCCGGCTTTACCTGTCACAGAGCTAAAGACTCAATGATCCTTAAAAATTGTTAAAGGAATTGTTCATTCCAGTTTGCTTATTTATTTGGCCAAAAGATGCTACTAGCTTTTTGTAAGTAACTGGGGGTTTGGTCAGACTCCTCACTCTGTCATGATCATCTGATTCTCAATGGATGATGCTTTCTCCTAATTTCAGAAATGTTGTTACAAAAGATCCCCCTTATTTAATGGTCCTCCCCTAATGCACTCTTTTTATTCTCATCTTTCATTCTTATCATCCCACACTCTCAAACATCAACAGAATTCTTTATATTCTGTTGATGTTGTGTTTGTGGGAAGATACATTTTGCCATAGAAGTGAATGAATGAAGAATCATTTAGTGTTTTCTATGAGCTAGGCACTGGGCTAAGGGTTGGGGATACACATACAAAAAGCAATATAGTCCTAATCCTTAAGGAACTGACATTTTAATCAAAGAAGACTATGAACATGGGAGGTCAGTGGTCTCCTGGGAGTTTTTGACATGGGAAGACCCAAGGACAATGAGTCATCGCTATGGGTTCTCAATGGGATCATCCTTCTGTGAAATGGTAGTGTGAATCCAATTACTATTTCCAGAGCTCAAACTAGGAAGCAGAGGGTTGGGTTTCAGTGGCAGCATAAAGATGACTAGAGTTTCAAAATGATATGTCTCAGCTACTATGTACAATACTCCACTTTATATCTCCGTGTTTATATTCCCTAAGCTCAGTCATTCCCTTATTTCTCCTACCATCTCAATTTACCAACCTTCACCATTGTACCTTCCTTATCCACTTTACTGCCTTAGGGATCCACAAACCCCTATCCACAGTGCCTTATCCTCTATTCCAACCGTACCTCTGCCTTAATTTCCCTACTACATCTAGCCTATTCCCTTAATTACCTCCAGCCTTTGGTCCCATATCACCCCATTGCCTCAGTCCCGTATTACATCCTTGCCTTATTCCCTTATTATGATAATAATCAGGATCTATGCCCTCCAGGATTGAAGATGGAGGATTGGGTTTGACCAGAGGATAGAGCAAGAAGGCAGAACATCAATTTTGCCACAGATATGTGAGATGATTCTCTGGATCCATTTCTTTAGCCAATATATTCACCAGGAGCTCATTACATTTGACTTGAATTATGGAAATACCCTCCATCTGATCTCATTGGTGCACCTACCAAGTACATTAATGGCTAATTTCCTTTAACCTACATTCTTATTCCCTTTCTCTCTAGCTAAGAAATTCAACAACTTCACATTACTCTGCCTCTTTGATTCCAAATTTTCAGCATAAGTTATCTACTCAAATGGGCATACTTTCCCTGGTTAAATGGATTCAGGATAATAACAGACAAAATAGAATTATAGAAACTATAAATACAGAAAAATATGGTTCCAGATTAAGAAATGAAGGAGGCTAAATGTTGGAAGATGAATCAGAAGCTTCATGTCAGTGCATCATTGATACTATTTTCAGGGTGAGAGTCAGATGGCAATGGATGTGATGACCACTGAATAGCACAAAAAGAAATGAAACTGATGATTATTTTCCAGGAAATATATAATTGGACACCAATGCCAGTTAGATGAACTATTTTGAATAGGAATAAAAATCCAAGCTATATGAATGAAAGGCCAAAATTCAATCAACTCAAGTCATTTTTGTTCTCATTACTCTTACAAGGAGAACAATCCTTGCACTGAAAACATTTTAAAGTGAAGGAAAAAATGAGCTCATAAGAATTTAATATTTAAGAAAAACTTGGAACATTACATTAGTTATGTATTTTATGGGTAATATTAAACTCCGAGTTCACTGGGGTTTAGAGAAAGGGGAAAAGGAGGACTTATTGGGCAAGGGATAACTGACTAAGAACAAATACCAATGGGGAATCACCTTTACACCCACAAACACAGGACCTGGAAAAATGAGTAACGTCTATATGGAGGAATGGCAGTTAAATCACTTAAGCAGTGAGCCAGATTCCAGTCAGCTGGGGAATTACATAAAACCTTATGTAACTTAACTAAGGTACTTCTAGGGTTAAGGAGAACAGGCAGGAAACAATAATTTATTAAAGTAAAGAAGTTAGGCAGATGGGTGAACAGGGATTTCCTTAACTGGGGTTAACGATGGACCAGAAACAAGGGAAATGGACCACTACACTAAAACCTAACACTAAATAGATCCAAGCAGGATGGGTCCCATTCCTTGGGTCCTTGTCCCTCCAGCAGTGGTTTCAGATGTCCTAAGGTCCCAGATGAAAACCAACCAGTAAATCCAAAAAGGTCTCCAACCAAGAGCTGATCCAGTAATGGAAATCCACCTTCCAAACTGCACACCAAGCTCCAGGCCACAAGGTAGAAGGGATGGTATTTTAGGAATACAGACACACCTGCTTCCTCTCCAGTGGCAGCAACCAACAGACTCAGACCCTTGAGTCTCACCTGCAAAGTTCCAAGGCTCACAGAATGTTCCGCTCATCCATCCTGCTTTGCACAACTTTTCTCTATCTATACTTAAAAATACCATTTCCTTATTACAGTACCAAAAAGATGGAGGACAAGCCATTTTTCTCAGGTTTTTACAATCTCTCAGATGTCTCCAGAATAAGAATTTATGTTCAAGAAGTAAAGCAGTTTCAGCTGCCCCTATGGGCTAGACTGGGAAAAAAATCTAATGAGGCTTCAAGCAGAAAAAAAGATCAAGAAATAGGGCTAATTCCTTGTCCCTAACATGCTTACTCAGCACCCTCTCTCCACCTTCTCACATGTAGATATTCTAGGATCCAAATGAGCTTGGCCAGAAAGTTGAGAAAGAGAGGGAAAGGGGACATGTAGGAATTAAATTTTAATGGTTTGTCTAAAATATATGAAAATTATAAATAATATGGTGGTTGCTGGTTAAAACTATTATAGCTCAAAGTGAAAATGACTTTTAGTAGCTTTTATTTAGAAAAGAGGTGGAAAGAGTAAAAGTAGAGAAATACAAAAAGGAATAGAGAAGTTGTCTAGCCTATCACAATAAGTATTTCTCTGTTGCTCAACTCAGCCAGGCACAACTTGTTAACTCTCTCAACCAAAGTTAAAATCTCTCTGGAAATCAGGAAAAGAAAGCCAGCTGTTCACTCACCCAAGTTCCTTCCAAGAGGCAGGTCAAGATGACTGGAGCTGAAGATGACTCCTGAAGCAGACTCTTCTTGAAGATGACTCTCTTCTTGAAGCTGACTTGCTTCTTGAAGCCAACTTCCGTAGCCCCAGAAATTCAGGACTTTTAAGTGGCTTCTTGTCCCTTCCCCTCTTCACAAGGACCAATCACAGCTTCCAAATTGCCCAGAACTGCCCAAGGGACAGTATTTGTGGGAACCACTTCTCACCTTCTGGAGAGATAAATACTCATCAAAAGGGTTCACAGATTCCTGGCTGGTTGAGGTGTGAATTCTCATTTCCTGTCTGATTGAGTTGAAAGGGTGGAGAGTTCCTCCACCTAGTGCTAAGTAGGGTGTTCAAGCTTTTGTTGATTCAATTAAAAAATAGACAACGGAGAGTTATTCCAGTCTTCACTGGTGAGGCACTAAGCAGGGATACTTAAGTTATTGTTAACCAAAGTTAACTCCAACTGAGGCAAAGAGAATTCCCTTTTCACAAGTGTAAACTCAAAATAGACAAAGAGAACCAAGAATTTCCTTTCACAGACAGGACTATGTCTGTGATTTCAACAGAATTTACCTACATATACCAGCCCCTCCCCCATTGTCTTGGAGATCCAAATTCCATTGATAGAAATTTTCTCAGGCTTCGACAGCAGTTTGGGAACACATTGTTGGAAAACTGGAAAGCATTTTGGCAGAAATGAAGTATAATTACGATCTGAAACCATATACCAAGGCAAGTTCAAAATGGGTACTCGATTTAGAAAGAAATGGTGATAATATAAGAAAATTAGATAAGATCTGTCAGATCTATGGATATAAAAGAGATAGAGAGGAGAATAAAATGTCAAATGAATAATTTTGACTACATGAAATTTTCCCTAGTCCCTAACACAGTACCTTGTAAATTATTGGCATTTCAAAAATGATTGCTGGACTATGATAAATTCAGCACTCCAACCTAGACTATCATTTATGGAAGTTTTGTTGTGCCTGATGCAATCACACACAGGTGACACATTTGTCACAAAAGCAAAATAACTTTGGCTCAAAATGAATTATATATGTCTTGTTATGGATAAAGGCAATTTCTTGGTTTGGGTTCCATAATACCAACTTTACAACTGTATGATTGAAAGAGATGGCTATCTCCAAATGGAGGTAGCTTTTTTGGGAAAGGCCTAGATGGATGGGAGATGAGAAACACTCACCTAGGGACTTCCCCAGGGTCAGTAAAACACAAAACCCTTTGGCTTTATAAACCAAGATTATTTTGATAATTGGAGTAAGGAAAAAGGGTAGATAGGGTCCTAACACTATAAAATCTAGCCTCAACCCAACTTCTACACACCTCGAGAGAGGTTATTCTTCATTTCCTCTATAGGCCCTGCCTATTGTAACATGTATAATCTTAAGTGGGGTGAACTGCCTCACAGAACTCCACAGTACCCCCCCCCCAGAACTCCAGGAGAGGGGGCAGTTCAAGAAGTTAAGAATGTGGGTATAAAAAGCAGGACACCCAGCTCACTCTTTGAAAGGACAGAGGGAGCTGGATGGCTAGAAAGGGATAGGATTATTTCTTCTCAGTAGCTTAATTTATCTCTAACCCAGAGTGCAGGGTGGTTCATTACTGAATACTCCTTATAGACTCTAACCAGACTGTTTCCCAAAGTCTGTGAGCACTGTGACAAAAAGCTTGTAAGCAGTGTCCCAGTCAATCCCTAAACAACTACAGATCTACAATCAAGACCATCTCTACCATCTTGGAGTTGTTAATATTAGATTTTAGGAGAAAGTTTAGATTGTGAAGGAGTTTAGAGAAAAATAGTTTTATTCAGAGGCTTTCCCCTCTGGGAAGATTGATTTTCTGACAGCACCTTGGAGATCCTAGATAGAATTTACCTCACCCTCAAACCTAGACTTTTTCCTTCTTTCTCTGTTTCCCTGAATTAATAAATCTCTTCTCTTGTTAAGAGTGTGAGAGTGAGGTGTTATATTTCAGGCTATATAAGCCCAATTCATACATTACCTAAGCCAAATCTCCATCCTGGCAGATCCTGATAGTAGTTGTGATCCAGTCATCAAGAAAGTTGCTTGAAGACATCCTGAGCACTTTACCTTTCTTGGGCTTAGGGAATAAGCCTCAAACAGTGGAAGTTGCCAGTTTCTGTGAGATTATTCCCTTTTCGCCAGCCAATTTAGCCCTGTGATAGCTAAGTCAGATAGCCTCCATTTCTGGACAAAAAGGGATCCTGTTAATAACAGTTACCAGAAGTTGCAACTGCCAAAGGAGGGGGAGGAGAAAGAATTCCATCCACTGACTTCCCTCCCTCTTGCTATAGGTTTTTTGCAGCCTGGGCTTGGAGCCTGCTCCAAGCTAACTGGTCCCATTTTTACACTATGCACTCCCTGCTCTTATCTAAAACTCCAAATGCTATCTGACTATCTGCTAATCTAACTACCCAGACTGTCTTTAAGAAGGCAGAGGAGACTATTAGCCTGAATCCCCTCTCAAACCTAGGGTTGGCTTCCTAGGTAACCCAGAGTTCCAGTTGACAAAACCCTTGGGATTACCTTAGCCCAGTTGATCTCTGACCAGTTTTATCTCAGACAGGTTGTTCTCTGTACTCCATGGAAGAGGCAGTCCATTCCAAGTCAGTTCTCCAACCCATTAATCCCTAATCTTTCCACAAGATTAATTCTTCCAAGGGATGCCAGAGCAAAGATCCTCCTTCCAACTCAGTGGATCAGGAGTGACAGTCACAGTCAACTCTCAAGATCTTCCTCTCCTTCCAGAATCTTCTTCCAGGGTTTGTATCTAAATTCTCCTCCTTTCCTCTTAGAGATAATCTATGAATTTCTCTTTATCTCTTATCACTTATCCTTACATGATGATGTAAGCATGGCTAGACATTGGTTTTTCTAAAAGAGATCTTAGAATTTTGGTAGATTTCAAGCTGGATATAAGCTAGCAATTTGTCATGATGGCCATTAAAACTACTGGATTTTCATACATTAGGAAAGAGGGCCAAAATATGGTAACACACCCCAACGCTGGAGTTCTTTCTCCCTTCCTCCCTTCTTTCAATCCTTGAAGAAAATAGACTCAATATTAGTGATTGTTACAAAATGTTGCCACCACCAAATTCACTTCTGTGAGTGACATGCTCAGAGGGCAATTTACTTACTTATTGTAGGACACAGTGCTTCAGGGGCTGGGGTCACCTTAGTGCAGATAATTAAAAAAAATTTTATGCCCTTACCTTCTGTCTTAGAATCAGTATTGCGTATTGGTTCTAAGGCAGAAGAACAGTAAAGGCTAGATTATGGAAGTTTAATGACTTCCCCAAGGTCACACAGATAGGAAGTGTCTGAGGCCAGATTTGAACCCAGGACCTCCTGTTCCTGGCTCTCAATTCACTGAGCCAGCTAGATGCCCTGCTCAGTGCAAATGTTGATCAAGTAGGTTTCTTCTCAGGTCAGGCTCCTCATTGAACTTGGCTATAGATGCCAAGGATCCTGAAGCCGTCCACCAACGCCACGAAGATTCCTAGTGGGTTGGACACTCAGAAAGGGGAACCAAGGACTGAGTGAAAATGGGTTACAAGTTAAGGACTAAAGGAAAGAGAACATGAGGCGAGAATAAAGACACACAGAAACAGAAAGTTCTGGCATAAGGTAGTCAGACAGTGAATAAGCTCTGGTGGTCAAGAGCATAATCCTCAACCATCATATCGCCACTTTTATTGGGGTTACAACAGTATAGGGGGAAGGGGGAAGCCAAGTGGTTTGACACATGAACATTATGAGGTCATCATCAGGAGATACAAACTGCCAGATTCCAAGACAATGCCCAGATTAGGAGTTTGAAATGGTCTAAGGCGTCTACGTTTGTTTGATACGTAAGTTAATTGATTATTGTAAGTAAAATAAGGAGACTGAGATAACTGACAGTCTTCCGGAGTGTAGTCTTAAGGAAGGGCTAGGAATTTGGCCTGGTTGAGGTTCAATTTAACTCAAGATTTTAGAAATCAATCATTAGCCATACAAGAGTCAGTTTTTGTGCATTCTTAAAATAATATCACAATTAATGTATACCTGGATTGCTACAGATCCAGTGATGATCCTTTTGACCATTCAGAGCTTACCATAACCTTGTTAAATGTGTCTCCTTTATTCAATCATTGGGGATCAGGAAAGAATAAAAACTAAGAGATGAAAAGAGAGGTACCATGCATTCATGGCCACATGACAATGGGATAGGGAGAAGGCACCTGGGGGAGGGAATTGCTGTTACCTTTCTCCCACCTAGAGATCCATAGAAGTTCTTGTTTCACCAAACATTCTGAAAGAGAGAGAGTTCATCTATTTGAAAGTTTCTTATGCAGACTCAGTTCTAGTTTAGCAACAGTTAAAAGCCTTTGTATCTCCATGTAGAAAGGTGAAGGGTAACATTGGGAGAAGAGCTGCCCTCTGTTCTCTGAAGCAGGGAAAGGAGGTGCTACCTCATCACTCACTTCTGGAAGCAAGTTTGCCAGCCAGCATGCTCTAAGAATTGGGCCATCACTGGCCAATGCCCCCTTTAACCACAGACCTGAACATATCCCTTCTCTAATTAAATGTCGTTCATGTTCCATCATCTCCATCCATTATGTCTTTATTTAGGTCTTCTATTTTGGCAATGCCAATGGAAGTCCTTCTCATAATCTAAAGATTAACATTAAAAAGCTCCTAGGAAGCTCTCCCTGCGTTCTAACCCTCATCACCATAGTGGGTAGGGATAATGCGGACACTGGAAATGTGGGAATGGAGGCAGAAAAAAGAACTGTTCTTGTCCTGAACTCCCACAATGTAAACGGCTTCAAGTCTGCCGAGTTTTACCTGTGGAATGATCATGGGCTTATCCAAGATTACAGTCTACTTCCCAGGGAAGTTATTCTTGGTTGTCTTCTGGATAGATGCTCCAAAGAAATCCCTGGTGTTTCTACTCACCATCCCTTGACCTTTCCATATCAGAAAATTTTGTTTGCTGACCACCATTAAGTTTCCCCTATTAGGATATGTTTCTCAAGAGCCAAGAGTATCTGTGCTTTGGTATTTGATTTGTGAAGTACAGTGAGACATAGAATTCATTTTCATTCATTCATTCATTCATTCATTCAACTATTCCTGTAGACTACTGTGCTTGCCCTTCCTTCTCTAGGCCACAAAAGATGCTCAGGATCAGTGGCAATATTGAGACAGGCTGCTCTCCCAACCAGTGGCGTGAGGCTATTCAAAGCTTTGTATTCCTTCTCCTCCTTTGCTGAATTTAACCCCATGGAGTAGAATACTCAGGAATATCTGCAATGTGTTATGCTCAGTGACTGCTAATGTACCTTAAAACTCTGGTGATCTCTGAAGGTAATCTTTTGTAATTGGGATTCAAGGACAAATGCAGATGCACTTGCACGCTGAGTGGATGAGCTATGCCTGTGCACTTCCCTAGGGCGAAATATTGGGTAGTAGAAGAGTATTAGCTTTGGAGTCAAAAGACCAGGATTCACCTGCCCTTTGTGGTGTAAATGCAGGCTTTTCATTTCACTTTCCTCATCTGTAAAGTGAGGTTGTTAAATCTTATTATCTCCAGGGTCTCTGACGGCTCAAAATTATTTGCTCCCACCCTCTGTAGAGCAAAATGTGTAACCCCATATCCTGTCATTATAGCCTTACTCAGGCAGGGAATATGAGGCTGTGTGTGCCTCTAATGCTAGTCATTGGATGGGAGGAAATTGTCACAAACCTATTGGATGAAGTAAACTCCAAGGCCCCTTTTATCTCTGACACTGTGAGGTTTGGATCCTAACCGAGGAGTGAGGGATGAGGAACAAGAGAGGGGGTTTGTGAGCATTGTACACCCTGTAAGTTTTCCCAGTGGATTACACAAAGTCCTTTGACTTGGTGCTAGGAAATGGGGGAGATGTTAAGACTATCAGTTTTACAGATTAGGAGGGAAATTGCCATCCCTGAAGGTTTTTTCTAATCTTGTCATTCATGAGGACATTTTTCATGAGATTTAGTCCACACAGGCCATTTGCTGAACCCAGGACACTGACATTACTTTCTTAGAAAGGCACTCCTGTACTGTAGCCTCTGCTGGGAACAAGACAAAGTCCAAAACATATTTTTGCACATATGTTTATCTCTTGGATGCAGAGACTCAGCTGGGGATACCTCAGGCAGTTTGCTCCCCAGAGTTCTTCATGGACTATGGTTTTTCTGTGGAGACTGCAGCAGCAGGAGTGGATACTGTCAGTAATCAACAGTAAGGGTGCTTGAGACAGAGTTCAGTCTATAGGCTAGGGAAACTATAAAACATTCTCCCATCTTGCATCGTTGTCCTTATCTTGGATGTGGGCCTGACTGATATCCCATTGTGTGGCAGGCAGATCAGAGCCTGGGCATCTGCAGAAGGCCAAGTCATTTCTAATGCTGGACAGCTCCTCTTCAGCCCATGATTAAGGGAGCTGGTTTTTGCTTAGAGTGACTTCTTGGTTCCCCCAGATTTGGAACTTTGACTAATTTTCAGGGAAATGTTGCCTCTTCTTCAGAAAAGTATTTTTCAAATGCTTTCTTGCCTTCTGATAGCTTTTCTTCTGCTGCTTCCAGGCTCTGTGCACAAGACAGAGAAGCTTCCCTGCTTCCACCAGCTTCATCCTATTGTTTCCCAAGATGGGGACCTGGTGATTGGGATCTTTTTATCCTTGTTCTCAGTTGAAGTGAACAAAGTAATAGGAGCAGAACTGTTTAAAAATCCTCCTAACAAAGCTTGTAAGCCTTATCAGTAAGTGTCTCTCTCTCTCTTTCAGGGCTAATTTTCATGGTGGTGGTTAAGAAATGGTCCTTATAAATGGAGTAGAAGGGCAGCTGATGAGGAATGAGGCCATGGGTGCTTCCCCCTCTTCTTTTCTGGGAATATTTTTTACATTATTGTGAGTTTCCTCTATGTCTAATTGATGTTCAAAGTGGATCAGAGAAAATCTCTCTCCTCTATTTCTCCTCCCTTCTCCCCTCCAAATGGCCCATATGCAGGAAGCTGTCTGGAGCAGGATCAGCTTTTTATCTTCCTGCCTTCTGTGTCCTGACCTCATGTTGATAAGTAAGCACTGGAAGTGGACCCCAGGTCCCTTGGAATTAGGTTAATACTCTGAAGCAGCAGAAATGCTCGAGATTTGTAGCCCTTTCTCTTCTTTGGGTAGATTTTTTTTCTGTTTAGTTCACTGATATTGGGCAAGAAGTCTGTCCCAATCAGAGACCTGAGAGTTCCCATATTTTCTCTCAACATTTGCCTCTCAGATTACAAGTGAGAACATCTATTTAAAGAGTCAGCAGACCTCCTTATTCAGTCCAGATGCTACATTCTCTCTGCTTCTCTACCAGTGGAAAATATTCTTTCTGAGGGAAAAATGTCCCCCTTTTGAGTGTGTGAATTTGTCATTTTTTCTATTATTCTTGGAACTATTTACATGTTCATGATAGTCACAGTACTCCAGGCAAAGGAACTCAAAAGAACTGACTAGACCAACCTAGGAGAGGGTCTGAAATTGAGGGGCTCAGTAGGTTCGAGTTTATTGGGGAGAGAGTTTCCCTAGGATGCAGGTGTAACAAACAATGAGTGAGATTTACAAATGTCTTCAGGGAATTCCTGCTATGTCTCAGGGCTGTCTGGAGTATTTTGGTTTTCTCCAGGTGATATGTGAGGAGCTCACTTTGCTTTCTCTGGGTTAGTTTGGCTGAATTGAAGTGGAACTGGCTTTCCTTTCTGGGACTCTGACAAGCTGTCTTTTCTGATATTTGTGCTGATGGCCAGGTCTTCGTATTGTTTTTACATGAGAAATTCCCTTTGCAGAAACTCTGGTTTCCATTGCAGGAACTCTGTGTGTATCAATGTGAACTCACACCACATCAGCCTCTAGATGTCTGCACTAAGAAGATGGCATTCCGACTAAAATACCCCAATTCTTAGACAGCTTCACTTTGTGAGAGTGAAGGAGCAATTGGCTCTGTCTTCAGGTTGTGGGAAACAGACTATGAAATGACATTGACCGGTTCTTTGGCAGGTGAACATTCTGACATTTTGGCATCTTCTGGTAGCCAGATGTTTCTATACATCTGTCTTACCTTGTCACTTGGAAAACCCTTCTGGACTCCCTTATTTCCCTTCATGCCCTCTCTTTCCTCACAAATAAGAAGCATTTACATTTCTCTTTTGGGCTAAATGTCAAACTCATTAAAGCACTGGCTACTCTCAAAATGATATGATATGCTTCCCCTTCTCTTTCTTTCTTTGTTATTCATCAACTAGGCAGAATTGGTGATTTGGATTAGAGGGGAGAAGAATTCTATCATTCCTTGGTGAAACTGTCAGCCAAAATTGTGTTGTAGATCGAATGCCCTTTTAAAGTCCCTGCAGTCTTTGAATTTTGGGCTTGACAACATCTCTCCTTTGTGAGTGCAGGGGATTTCCTTCTGTTCTTTCTGATTCAAATTCAATGGAAAATGGACAGGGAAGGAAAGAATGGAAACGGTGACTTCAATTCTCAGAAACCTAGCAAGTCACAATTGAAATTTTCAATTCATTTAGCATGAATGCTGTCATGTTAAGTGAGGTCATCAGGCCTTGGGATGCTGTCCTTCTGCCTCTATTGAAACAAACTTGGATTACCTGAGAGATAGGAGCTGCTAGCAAAATGTTACCAGGTCAGATATATTATTTAAAAATTGCCAGGAATAATAGAGGTGTTTGCTATTGGTTTTCAGCTTAAAGGCCTGCTTCTGAGTCATATTCTTTGAAATGACTTATTTTCTACACTTCTCAGTCCTTGTAAGGAAAAAGGAAGTGAGGAGGGAGGAAGGTCGAGTCAGGACTCCACCTTTCAATGATGATATCAGGCAGGCCCTGAGGAAGATCCTGGAGGCCCAAATGTGCAGGACCTATTCCCACACCTGTGTGAGCTTGTTTGTATCATTGCCTCCCTTTGGAATGACCTTTTCCACAAACATTCATATATCAAAATCATCCTTACCTCTCACGGGCCATGATGCTCTTTGTGAAGCCTTCCCTTATTTTTTTCCTCTCCCTGTTCAGCTTTCTTAGATCTCAGTGCCATTCACACCTCTCTCCCTTTAATATTTACCAATGCCAAGTTTTGATTCTAAGCCAGAAGAGTGGTAAGAGCAAGGTCTTTGGGATGAAGTGACTTGCCCACAGCTAGGAAGTGCCTGAGGCTAGATTTGGACCCAGGTCCTCTGAAGTCCAGGTCTGATGCTCTATTCACTGTGCTATTTAACTACCTGTGCCATTCATCTTTAATACATCCCCTACCCACCTTCTTCTTGGTCTTCTTCTTCTTCTTGTTCATCTTGTTCTTGTTCTTGTTCTTTTTGTTCTTGTTCTTGTTCTTCTTGTTCTTCTTCTTGTTCTTCTTGTTCTTGTTCTTGTTCTTGTTCTTTTTGTTCTTGTTCTTGTTCTTCTTGTTCTTGTTCTTGTTCTTCTTGTTCTTGTTCTTCTTCTTCTTGTTCTTGTTCTTGTTCTTGTTCTTGTTCTTCTTGTTCTTCTTCTTCTTGTTCTTCTTCTTCTTGTTGTTCTTGTTCTTGTTCTTCTTCTCCTTCTTGTTGTTGTTGTTGTTGTTGTTGTTGTTGTTGTTGTTGTTGTTCTTCTTCTTCTTCTTCTTCTTCTTCTTCTTCTTCTTCTTCTTCTTCTTCTTCTTCTTCTTCTTCTTCTTCTTCTTCTTCTTCTTCTTCTTCTTCTCATTGTGTCTATTCCCTCTACCACTATACTATGGATATGGACCTTCTAGGGTCGAGGACCATCCTGATCCTCTACAGGATCTAATATATACTGGATGCTCAATATCTATTTGTGGAATGAGGGAGTAACTCATGCAAAACTTAAAGCCAATAGTCTTCACCATCTCAGGAGTCACAAGAAGGGAAAAAGAAAAGGATAGGAACAAGGCATGTGGAGAAGGCTATTGTGCTTACAAATGTAATGAACTGAACAACTGTTGGATCTAGTTTTGATTCATATGGCTGGGGATTTCTCCCTTCTGAAAAGTGTTCTTTTTCTAAATATTTGTTAATGTTGTATGGCACTCACACCTACAGGTGGCTGCTCAAAAATTACCAACAAGCCCTGGCTCTAATGTTTGCTATGGAGGAGATTAACAGGAATCCTAATCTGTTGCCCAATATCACTTTGGGCTTCCACCTCTACAACACCTACCACAGCGACGCCAGCACCTTGGAGAGCTCCCTGAGGTGGCTGTCTGGGCAGGGCCAGCTCATCCCTAACTACAGCTGCAGGGAGCAGGACAAGACTGTGGCTGTTGTTGGAGGAGTCACATCAGCTCTTTCTGTCCAGATGGGCACCCTGCTTGACCTCTACAAGTTTCCACAGGTGTGTGATGTTGAACCTGACATATCCTATGCCTTTATCAACAAAAATAATAAGAGTAACAGTAATGATAATAATATAACAGCAACAATAACCTCATTTATGGAGTGGTTCAAGGATTTAAAAGAGCTTTTTAATATGTATTTCTTTTGATGGTCACAATAAACCTATAAGGCAGGTTTTTATTGTCCCCATTTTATAGAGAAGGGGATCAAGACTGAGAAAATATAAACTGCTTATCTAAGATCATACAGCTAGTAAGTTACTGTGGTAAGATTTACTTCAGTTCTTCTTGACACCACTTTAATACTCTAGCCACTGCACCATGTAGTCAACTTATTCATCAGGGAATATGAACCTCTCCTGGAAAGTAACCTAGACTGTAGGCCAAGAATAGAATTGGAATAGTTAATTTTTTCCCCAAAAACATATTCAATTAGCCTAATCTCAATTCACCTATTAAAAAGTGTTGATTCATAAAAAAACTACCATTTTATCCTTCCCTATCTATTTGATCCTCTTTATATTATGACTATTACTGTTTACAATGTTCTCCTGGGTCTGCTCACTTCATTTGGCATCAGTTTACATCTTCTCAAGTTTTTCTGAAACAATCCTGCTCAGCATTTTTTGTGGCATTACAGTATTTCATTGCAATCATTTTACCACAACTTGTTCTTCCACTCCCCAGTTGATGGACATTCTCTCAACTTCTAACTCTTTGTCACCACTAAATAAACTACTATATATATATTTTAGTACATTTAAGCTATTTTCTTTTAACTTCAATATCTTTACAGATCTAGTAGTAGTATTGTTGGGTCAAAGGGTATGCACAGTCTTATAGCCCTTAGGACATATTTAAAAATTGTCCTTTAGAATGGTTGGTCTAATTCACAATTCTACCAATAGCGTTTTAGCACATTAATTTTCCTTTTTCTCTCCAGGATTTGTCAGTTTCATTTTTTGTCATGTTAGCCAATCTAGTAGGTGTAAAGTGGTATCTCAGAATTGCTTTAATTTACAGCTCTATAACCAATAATGATGTAGAGCATTTTCCTATATAACTATAGATAGATTTGGCTTTTTTTCTGAAAACTATCTGCCTTTATTGGGGAATGGCTTTTATTTATATAAAATTTTAATACATCTTATTTATCAGAGAAACTTGATGTGATAGTTTCCTCCAGTTTCACTGTTTCTATTATCAACTCTCCATTTTATTATCCCCCTTTTCTTATCCCCTTGCCTCCTATTTCCATTTTTGGTAAGATATATTTCTATCCACAGTTTCATGTATATATATTCTTCCATATTTAAACCCAATTCTGATGAGAGTGAGCTTCAAGCATTGCTGCCTACCCTAACCTTTGTATCTTCCACTATAAAAGCTATTCCTTGTGCTCCTCTTTTATGTGAAATAATTTCCTCTATTCTTCCTCTTCCTTTCTTCTTTTCCTAGGACCTCTTTGTAGACTATCCATTTTTATCATCCCAACATATTTGACTTATTCCCATGCCCTCTGCCTGCGTAGAATCCTTCTAACTGCCCTAATAATGACAAAGCTATTAGAAGTTATATGCATTCTCTTCCCATTTGGAAATGTAAACAATGTAAGAAGTAGAAATGTAAGAAATGTAACCTCATTGATCTCTTTATTACTCTTTCATTTTTGGCTTTTAATTATCTACTTGCATCTTGAATTGGAAAGTCAAATTTTCTATTCGGTTCTGGCTTTTTCATGAAGAATTCTGTAAAGTCTTCTATTTTGTTAAATACCCATTTTCTCTTGAAGAATTTAACTTAGTTTTGCTTTATAGGTTATTTTGGGTTGTAATCCTTGGTCTTTTGCCCTCTGGAATGTCATATTCCAAGGCCTCCACTCCTTCAATGTGGTTTCTGCTAAATCTTGTGAGATCCTGACTGTGACTCCACAATATTTGCCTGGCTCATTTCTAGCTATTTGAGGTATTTTCTCTTTGGCATAGGAGTTCTATAAATTGACTACAATGTTGCTGGGAGATTTAATTTTGAGATTTATTTCTGATGTTGATCAGTGGATTGCTTTTTTGAAAGTGTTTTTTTCTTCAGCATTTTTGTGTATCTTTTATCAAACTGTTAATTATCTTTCTTTGCTTTCCTCCTTCTCTTTCATTTCTTTACCTAATTTTTCCTACATTATTTTGATTTGACCTTGAAAATAAATTTTATCACTTCTAGGAATTCTTTTTGAGCTTTTGTCCACCTATCAAGGGTTTTCCTTTGAAGTTTTGCTTGTAGCTGGCTTTTTTCTTCATTGTCTCTTTCTGAGTTGATGTCTCAATCTTTCCTGTCAACCTAGTTGGTTTTTATCATCAGGTTCTTTTTCGTTTGCTCAGTCTTCAAGCCTTTTTCCTGACTTTGATTTTTACATTAAAGGTCAGCTTTGCTCCCAGCATGATTGTTGGGGAAGAATTGGGGGAAGAGTATCTCAATTATCAAGGTTTTCCATATTGCTATTTTAAGGTGGTAATAGATGTTTTGAAGTTTTTGGTTCTTACAAGATGGCATGATCTGGAAAGAGATGTGATCATTAATCTTTTGATCATTTGCTGGAGCAAGTGATACTGCTCTTCAAGGTCTCTGCTCCCTTGGGACCAAAATAATTCTTCAACCTTCAATTGTGACCCAGAATTGGATAAGACAATGGAATTTTCAAACATTGTCTGTCTGGTCTCCTGCCAGTGCTAGAACATGGTCCCCTCTAATCTCCTTTTGACCTGTTACTTGATCCCTTTAGTGTCTCTAGTTTGAGAGCTCTCCAAGATGCCACTACTGCTGCACTTGCCAGCACCATATTGTACCACTGGTATTGCATTGACTTGGTCAGCTTTCACCCCTATGCTACAGACCTCTTATCCTGTTACTTTGCTTTAGAGTAGAATAATGTCTCACTCTGACCTTTGTTAGCTCTTTCATTCCCTAATTTTGTTTCAAACATTATTTTAAAATTGTTTAGAGGGAATCAGATGTCTTCAATTTTAAACGCTTCAAAACTGCCTTTCCTCTACAGACTCAAGGTGATATGGTGATAAGAATGTTCTTAAAATGCACTTTTAACTTTCCTTACACTTTATTCCACAAAATGGACATATTTATCACACCAGCAGACAAATTGAAATCTGAGACAAATTCCTTTAAAACATTTTTAGTAATTGTAACAGTTTCTGCTTTCAGTAAGGGACGTCTTGAATTGATTTCAAACACCAACAAAGAATTACAAATACATAGTTAAAAATAATATTTGACCTTAGAAAGGGTAATGAGTATTTGAAAATGGGAACATTTGTTCTCATTGTGGAAAATGAGATACTTATTTTTGGCTTCCCAATTGATTTGAAATAACATCTCAGAGAGTATTGTGGGATAATTTCAAAACAACCAATATTTTCCATCTTTGCAGAAGCTTCCTTTTAATCTTGGAAAAGCTCGTGCCCCATAGCACATTGTTTTCTACATCTAACTTAGTATATGATAATCAGATCTATACTATTGTTCATGAAAAGAACAGGGTAAACAATTGCTCCATGTTTCTACTCACTATCCCACTGACTTCCCAGAGCATTCCTTCCATACAGACAATACTCTACTCTATGTGTTGTATTCTCCAATATAAATATAAATTATTGAAAGAAATGACTGTCTTGATTTTTGCATTAGTATTTCCACATTTTCACAATGTCTGAACCAGTGTAAACACAATAATTTTTTTTCATATGTGCATTCATTCTTCCACTCAATATGTGTTAGCCTGTTGACTTGGAAGCCATAAAAGCTAATGTGATCTTGAGCTTCATTAAGAAACAGTAGATTCCCGTAATAAGGCCATTTCCTCATTACTCTGTCCTCAAACCTCAACTTGAGTATTGTGTTTGGTTTGGAGATCCACATTTTAAGAAGGTCATTGATCAACTAGAATGTCCAGGAGACAACTTAAATGGTGAAGGTTCTTAAGGACTGTTTGAAGGAATTGGAGAAGAAACTATGAACCAGAGAGGCTCAAAGGGATAATGATGACTATTTTCCAGTACTTGAAAGTCTGTGATGAGGAAGAAATATTTTATTTGTTCTGTATGATCTGCAAAGGTAGAACCATTAATATTTGTGGGAAACCTAGTTAATGGATAGTCAAGAGATGTGAATGGACAGTTTTTGGTTGCGGAAATCAAAGCCATATATACATATATGAAAGATGCTCTACATCACTACTAATTGGAGAGGTCCAAATTGAAACAATTCTGAGATATCTGACACCCATCAGACTGGTTAAAATGACAAAAGGGCAAAGTGACAAATGTTGGAGGAAAAATGGGAACACTAGTACACTGTTGGTGGAACTAACATAAACTGATCCAACAATTTGGGAGAGCAATTTGTAATTGTGCTCAGACAGTTTGAAAACTGTGACCGTAGGCTCAGAAGTTATGTTTCCCAAAGAGAACAGAAAAAAGGAAAGTAACCCATATGCTCCAAGATATTTATAGCAACTTTCTTTGTGATCAGGAAATTAAAGGGATGTCCATCAACTGGGGAGTGGTGGAGAAAGCTGTAGTATATGACTGTGATGAAATGCTGCTGCAACATGGGAAATGATGAACAGATTAATTTAAAAAACTTGGAAAGGCCTACGTAAAATTATGAATAGTGAAATGAGTAGAGCCAAGAAAACATTCCATACAGGTACAGAATTAATATTTGAAGAATGATCTGTGAATGTCACCTCCAGAGAAAAAACTGATAAATAAAAACATGAAAGACATAATTTATTTCTACATATCTTTTTCTCAGATGATACCTTCTATGTTGTTGGGTGGAGGAAGGGAGAGATTGAGATCCCTGGGAATAAGTTATATTAAAAAACATTTGGGAGAAGTTACAAAAAAGGAAATTGAGGTTAGATGAAAGGTTCATTTTCCCTTAACAATTATAACTATATCAATTATACATGAAGTAGAATGGGCTGTCTTTACATATAGTAAGGTCACATTCATTGGAGGTCTTCAACTCTGGATTGTACGCATATTACTGAGCTATATTACAGTGGGAATTCCTTTTGAGTTTTGGTTGGTTTAGATTCTATGGAGCTAATTTTCTACTCTGAGTCCTGTTTTCAAACAACCAGAAATCCATATTCCTGTTTCAATGAGAAAACAATGAGATGGTCTTATTTAAAATACAACATTTAAACTCAGTAAAAACATATATAGATGAATTATATTTTGTCTAAAGCCCAAAACACACAGAATGCCATTGATGTGTTTTCTTTTACTTAAAACGAATACCATTACTCCACCTTCAATAATATATAACAGATATAACCTGGAAGTCTACTGTGGGAGAGAACTAAAATAATGATGTAAGATTTTACCCTATTTCCTTTCAAAAGCATAGGGAAGACACACTGGCTGAACTAGAGATAATAGAATCTCGAAGCTCTGTCTCCACTAAATCATTGTTTTTTAGACAGTTCAAAGAGATGGATAAATAGAGAGAATATCAGAGATTAAAATATTGCCTATGATAAACTGCAAAAAAATTCTTCCTAAAATTTTTTTCCTATCGACAAAAAAATGTCCTGGTGAAAATTTCCATTTTGTTTCAATACTCTCATCATTGTTATTCAGTCTTTTTCAGTTGGGTCTGACTATGACCACATTGTGGGGTTTCATGGCAAATATATTGGATAGGTTTGCCATTTCATTCTCAATCTCAATTTATGAAATCTCAATCTCAATGCTTAGGAAAAAATTGGAGAAAAGTTCAGTTTATAGATCAGGAAACTGGGGCAAACAAGATTAAGTGATTTGCCCAGGATCACATGATACTATCTACTGTGGCACTTAACTGCCCCTCTCTCACCATGAATAGGTGCCTAACTAATCCATATTTCTTTCTTATCAGATCAGCTATGGTCCATTTGATTTCATTCTTAGTGACAAGGTCCAGTTTCCTTCCCTCTACCAGATGGCCCTCAAAGACTCTTCTCTTCCCAAAGGTGTTGTCCGCTTAATTGTATATTTTGAGTGGAACTGGATAGGTCTGATTACAACAGATGATATGAGAGGTGAAGAATTCCTCTGGGAAATGAGAGCAGAAATGGTAAGGAATGAAGTTTGTGTGTCCTACACAGAGAAGATCCCTGTCAGTGAGAGAAGACACATGGAATCACAGGAGACTTTCATGCCCAGGATTCTAACATCATCAACTATGGTGATTGTCATACATGGTGACACAGATTCATTAATGATTCTGAGGTACTCAGATGCTCCTATATTCCTAACACAGAAGGTATGGATTGCCACATCTCAATGGGACATTACCATGAGACCTCTTTATCGTTTTGGTCAAAATTTCCATGGAGCTCTCACATTTTCATACTTGATGAGTGAAATTCCTGGGTTCAAAGCTTTTCTTAAGACAGTTACCCCTTCAAAATATCTAGATGACATTTTACTTAAGGGATTCTGGCTCTCAGCTTTCAGATGTCCAGATCAAGCAGAAAACCCAGAGCAAGAGATATGCTTCCCAAATGCTTCCTTGGAGACTTTGCCTTTGTGCTCTTTTGATATGAACATGTCTGGCTTGAGTTACACCATCTACAATACCATCTATGCTGTGGCTTGGGCTCTCCATGAAATGCTTATGAGAAAATTGGAGAAAAGTTCAGTGGGAGATGAAAAAAATTTAATACTTCATTCTTGGCAGGTAATGTTGGATAGTGGCTTTTTTATACTTTTGATGTAATGAGGCTGAATTTTAGATATGAGCAGGACAAAATGGCTAATGAAGTCACTTCTAATTCTCAAATTCTGTGATTATATGTTCCTTAATGTTTCTATTGTTCAGAGCAATACTTGTCAGCCTGTACATGGAGCTTATAATTGCTGTTTCTGTCAGAGTCTTGGAGTTGGAATGGACCTCAGGTATAATTTGATAGTCAAACATATCTCTGGACAGGTAGCTTTGTTACAGTATTTTCAATCATGGAGTAACCTATCAGCTCTACAGACATCACTTCTAAAGACATTTCATTTTGTGGCAGCTATTGTTGAAAAACTATTCATCATTAGCCTAAGTGGGGCTGTTTGGGCTCTAAAATGTCATGTACTAGGAGACAACCAAGTCAATGACCAATCCTCATAAAATCTCTTCCTTCTAGTGAGTAATTCCCTCATTAGTACTCTGAGTTCTAAAGCAATAAAAAATATGCTATGATATTTTCTCATAATTTTTGTGATCACATGGTTTCATTAATCAGTTAACTCTGAACCCTCATACCTGTTTATAAATGAAATGCAGATACTTCTTGTCCAATAAAATTTTAGTGATATCTTTCATTCATCCCTGGAATTATAGACAATCATAAATTCTATTGATCACACAATTTATTTAGTGTAACAAATTAGGCAAAGAAATATTTCAGTAACAGAAATGTGATGATAAAGATTGTGGATAAAAATCACCGCTAGCTATTAATGGAAGTTGTTTATTTTTAGGAAATATGATGTGATAGTCAGAAAAGCTTAAGGAACAATGGACAGCATTCACTGAGGCACAATGTCTGTGAATTAGAAAGAGATATTCCGCTCTCTGGAGGCTTGTGTTGGTTTTGGCAGCCTCTGTTTCAGAAGGATGTTGGTAGCTAGTATTTGGTATTTAAGCTGGAGAGTGTCTATTGGAAGACTGCCAGGTGAAGGCACTTCTTTCCTTATATCATATGATGATCAGTTGAAAGAGCTGGGAGAGTTTACTCTGGTGAAGGGAATATGTGAAGGAGTGTGTCGGGAGTGTTTTATTCAAGAATTTGTGACTTTCGTGTGGAAGAGGGATTAAACTTGTTCCATTTTTCCCAAGAGGAGAGCCACAGGAGCAGAGAGTGGCAGACACAAACTAGTATATATGTAGATGATAGCAGTATAGAGGATAAGTAGGAAATCCTTAACAGAAGGAAGGCACTAGAATTAATATGGATTGGGAAAGGCTTCATTTAGAAGGTAAGATTTCAGGTGGGATTTGGGCATCAGGGGAGCCAGAAAATGAAGGTGTGAAGGAAGAGAATTCTGGGAATGGAAGAAAGCCAGAGAAAATGTCTCCTGGAGCCAAGAGATGGAGTTTCTTATTCATGGGAGAGCAAGGAGGCTAGTGTCACTGGATTAAAGAGAAGATGGGGAGGGGTGATATAAAATACAAGAATACTGGAAGGGTGAGAGGGGGCTTAGAACATGAAGTGCTTTGAATGTCCCACAGACGATTACATATTTTATCCTGAAGGTAATAGAGAGTTCTTCAAGTACTGGAGTGACATGGTCAGAGTTATATGTCAGAAAAATGACTTTATTAGCTGAATGGAGGATTGTAGTGAGAAAAGAGTCGTGGCAGACACACCCCACCAGGAGGCTACGAGTAGTGAACAGACCAGGTGTGAGGTAATGAGGCTGTGGCAGCATCAGAAGAGAGGAGGGGAGCATAGTTGAGAAATGTGGAGAAAGTGAAATCAATAGATCTCGGTAGTAGATTAGATAAAGGGAGTGAGAGAGAGTGAGATGTCTAGACTGAAACTGAGATTATGAACTTGGGGGCTATGAGCAACATTGTGGGTTTCAGAAATTCATTTCTACGTGTCCCAGGAGAAAGGCATGTTTTATGAAACCTCCAAATAAGACTACAGAACTCAGCAAGACAACCAAAGTGGCCCAGGACCTCTGGTACAACTCAGCTTGGACTTTCAGGGGAGCCCTTCCCTCAGGCACCATTTAGTAAGAAGGTGTTCTCTTTCCTTTCAGCTGCATTCCTCCCTGAAGAACACCCAATTTAACAATAGTGCTGGTGACCAGGTGTTTGTAAATGAGAATAGAAGCACTGAGGCTCAATATACCATTATGAACTACGTGTGGTTTCCTAATGAGACAGAAGCTTTGGTGAAAGTGGGGCATTTTGTCCCTCAGTCTCCACGTGGCCAAGATTTCACCATCTGTAAGGAAGCCATAGTGTGGGGCTGGGGACATTCAAAGGTCAGAGAAACTTTAAATGTTAAAACTTTGCTCTTCTAATCACAGGGATAATTCTAGTCCTATTTAATTTCCTCCTCATTGCCTATATTTATGAATAGAAGATATCTAATACTACTTTAAAATAAGATTAAAAATCTGGGTAACAAACAAACCACACAGACCACCTAGTCTTTGCCTTCCATTTTACACATGATAAAATCGATTCTCAGGGAGACCGAGTGTTTTATTTTTTCAAGATCACACAAGCAATAATTATCCTGGGTGGTATTTGTTGGTATTGTTTTTTAGAAGTTCAGTTGTGTCCTTCTCTATGTGACCTCATGGATGCCCATAGAGGGTTTCTTGGCAAAGATTCTAGAAAGACTTGCCATTTTCTCTTCCTGTGGTTTTTTTTCTTAATTTTTATTTCAATAACAAATTCTCACCTAAGTTTTCCAAAGTTATAGTATTCAGGTTGTCTTCCTCCCTTATTACTTTACCCCTCCTGGCACTGACAAGCAATGCATTCTGGGTTATACTTATATCATGCAAAACATTTCCATATTATTCATTTTTATAAGTGAATAATCTTATAAAACCCAAACCCCAAATCATATATCCAAATAAACAAGTGATAAGTGTTATATTGAAGATTATTTCAATATAACATGAATGCTGTTTTGTTTTTTTTTGGGGGGCGGTTTGGCAAAGCAAGATCAGACAGAGATAATGTTATATCCCTTATGAAAGATCAATTGAAAATGATGATAGAGACCAATAACAAAATTAGACTGGGACAGGAATTGGACAGACATACGATTTTACAACTAGAACTCATAGAAGGCATGTATCTCCCTAAGGACAAAATGACTCCCAAGAAAGTTATGGTTGATGTGGGTACACAGACTGAGACTGAAAATGAAAAAGAGACTGGGGTTGCTACACAAACTGATGAGGGAGCAATGGCATCGGCTTCTGTGACATTGTTATCCATCATAGATCAGACTCAGTTTAGGGCTGATGGTGAGGCAGTAAATATGAAGACGTTCAAGGCATTTACAGCCCAGGATTTGGAGGTGCTTAGGAAATGGTTCCCCAAGTTTTTCCTTTCACCTTACAAGGTGGCTAAAGAATTAAAGATTAAAAAATCAGCCTTTTTAACCCTTCTTATCAGGATGTTGAATTCGTGTTAGAGGAATTCTTCACACCTAGTGAAAAGGCTAGGTTCATTGAAGAAACTAGATCAAATGCCACTTTGATGGACCAGCCTAGGGATCATTCCACTATTGATTTGAGATCTCCTGAAAACATGAGAAACCTGTTAAAGTGCAGATCTGATCTTTTAGAGGTGGTAAAAATACACACTAAGTGCCCAAACAGCTGGAGTAAATTTGAAAAGATGAGGCAATCTGAGGAAGAACATCCTAGCTTGTTTTTGGACAGACTGATGGAAAATTCAGAGAACTTGTTGGGTTTTAACAGGAATCAGGCTGAAGAGGCTGTACCTCACATCAAGAGGCAATTTATAAAGGGAGCAAGTGTACCAATACAGGTGTATTTTAGGCAAAGCTGTCCTCAATGGGAAGAATTGTCTTTGGAAGAAATTAGAAACCATGCCACTTACATACATGAGTCTAGGCAGAAGGAAAATCAAATCAAACATGAGCTAGACTTTGAAAAAGACAGAACCATTCAGGAATTGAGGCTTCAGCTCAGGGAATCATGCAGGGACAGAGATCGAGAAGAATTTCACAATTTTGCTTTGCAAATTGCTAAGGATAGAGACTCTAAACCTAAATCCACCTATTATAGGTAAAAGAAATCAAATAGATCAATTCCTAAATGCTATCTTTGCCACAGACCAGGCCATTTTTTGAAGGACTGTAGATTCAGGAAACAAATTGACTTCAGTAAAGATAGATCAGCTTCCTACAAGAAATCCCATAGTTTGGCAAGCAAAACACAAAAATCTCAGGCTTGTTGCCAGCATGATTGCAAGAAATCAGACAATCCATCTTTAGAGGAAAGGGAGAAATTTTTGAAACTTGGAGCCAGGCCAAGAAGTGGATCGCAATGAAAGTTAATTTCTAAGACACATCTTCAAAGAGAAAAGGCAGATATATAGAGAAAAAAAGCTCAGAGGCATGAATGAGGCTAATGTTTTATTGATGGAAAATATTGAGGGAAATCAATATACTATATTTGAACAAAGGAAGAGGTCAATGGCTGATTTAGAGTTGCAAAATGATATAGAGAAGATGCATGAAGAAATTTATGGAAGGGAAAATTCTCTTGTGGAAAGCACAAATCCACAGACTTCAGTAGAAGGAGTGGAAGATTTTGACAGAAACCTAGTGTCAAAAGGGTTAAAATTTGAGCTAGGAAGTCAAAAATACATTGTTGCAAATAACTGATCATTAGTTATGTTGGACAATGAAAGTAGCCAAGGGAATCAATTGGAAAAAGTTTCCAAACCCCCAGACCTGTACTTATCCAGAGAGAAAACTTTATCCCTTGATGTAACTCCTGGAAGCAAGATGGAGGACGAGAGAGTAGCAAAGCTGCAGACTCAGTTCTCAAGCTCAGAGAGAACTATAACACCAGTGAAAGAGATACTTTTCTGTCTAAACCCCGAGGCTGAGAGTTTTGAGCCTAAATACAAGGTAGCCAGTGACTTGTCAGAGCAGCTGCCAACTAGCAGAGGAAAAAAGATGAGTAAGTTTAAACTGAGGCGTGTACAGACAGGGCAACCCGAAAATGTTTATAACTCAGAATTTAACACACAAACAGGGCTGAGACCTCAAGGCTTGGTGAGGGGGGAGGAATTTACACCTAATCCTGTCCCTGAAGCCATGATTAGAGACTTACAAAGCCCTGCAATGGTGGAAGAAACTGTCACATTTCAAACTTTGATTCAAGAGAAGCCATTTTGTTCTCAGTACTCTGCAGAGAGGCAGCAAGGGGGAGGGGCAGACAGACTCTTATGCTACAGAGGATGTGTTAAGGGGAGAAGACATTTTCCAGGAAGTGAATTCTTGTTGTGATTACCATGGACCTTCTAATAGAGAGGCATTAAATTCTAAAGCCAGCACCATCCAGCTACTAGAGAAAGAGACACAGCTGTTACCTTTGCATAACAACAATGACCAGAAAGATCCTTTAATCACCATCCAGATTAATGGAGAATACATCAGTGGGACCATTGATACGGGGGCAGATATCAGTTGTTTGAGGAATCTCCCTAATGATTGTGAGATGCTTGGTTCAGTCATTGTGAAAGGAGCATCAGGCGTTCCACAAACTGCACCAAAGTTTCAACCAAAAATGGTGAAATTGGGGCCAATAGAATTTGACCATCAATTCTTATTGTTACCATCATGCCCAAACAATCTCATAGGCAGAGACATTCTATGCAAACTTGTAGCTACAATTTATTGTGAGCCAAGTGGAGAACTGTATTTGCACCTGCCCAAAAGGTCATTGAAACATCACCCTGACTTGTGCTTAGATAGGATAGCAGAAGATCATACAGTTTTAGTTCTGGATCAAGACAGCTTATACAAGATTCCAGATACTCTACCCGTAGGAGTCTGGGCTGGTAGTTCATCAGACATGGGTAGAATCCTATCTGCTAAGCCAGTGAAGATAAAAGTGAAAGAGGGAATGCAACCACCTAGAATTCCTCAATTTAAACTGAGCAAAGAGGCCGTAGCTGGAATAAAACCTATAATCCAAGGATTGTTAGATCAAGGCATACTGGTGCATGGTTTTTCTGAATTTAACACTCCTATTTTACCAATCAAGAAGGCAAAGTTAGATGCTAGTGGTAACATCCAGTGGAGAATGGTACAAGATCTTAGAGCAATAAATGCATATGTGGAAGAGATCCATGCAGTTATTCCAAGTCCATCACAGATAACTGCAGGGATTACTCTGGACTCGAGATGGTACACCATGATTGATCTGTGCAATGCTTATTTCAGCATTCCAATCCACAGTCAAAGATTATTTGCATTCACCTGGGAGAAGAAGACATTATTCTGGAGTCATCTTCCTCAAGGGTTCAAAAATGCGGCTTCAATCTTCTGTCAAATACTGCAAAAAGATCTTGAATCCATATCTTTCACTGCTAGGAAATTGGTGCATTATGTAGATGACACCCTGCTAATGTCACCAACAGGAGAGATCTCTCACAGAGATAGCATTGATCTAGTGGAAGAACTATATAAGAGAGGACATAGAATATCCAGAAACAAAGTCCAGTGGGTCAAAGAGAGAATTGAGTTTTTTGGATTCACACTACAGGGTGGAACTAGAAGTATATCATAGAAGAGAATTGAAGATATACAAAAACTCAGCTTACCTAAGACCAAGAAACCGCTAAGAGCAATAATTGGCATGGCTAGCTTCTGCAGACAGTGGATACTTGGGTTTTCTCTGATATCTAAGCCTTTAACAGAGTTAACCAGGAAAGACATCAAAGAGCCACTGAAGCTAACAAGAGAACACATACATGCCATTGAGAAGTTAAAGTCAGCAGTTCTTTCTTCTCTTGCACCAGGCATTCCAGATCACAACAAAGTTTTTCATCTATTTATCCATGAAAACAAGGGAATAGCCTGTGCAGTGCTCACTCAATATTTAGGAAGCAATTTAAGACCCGTGGCTTACTATAGTTCTACCCTTGATCCTGTTATTCAGGGAATGGTTTCCTGTTTGAAGATTATTGCTGTTGCAGCTTTGATGGTTAGGAAGAGTTCTAAGCTGGTTCTGGGAGGGGAGCTCAGATTGTATTCCCAGCATCAAATAGAAACCACACTGAGGAATGCAAATCTGCAGGCTTTCACATCTCAGAGACTCTCTCAGTATCAAGCTACTTTGTTAACAAATGAAAACTTGACCTTCCATCAATCTAGCGACTCTTATTCCAGAACTTCCATTAGAAGGGGATAGCCTTCATATTTGTGAGGATAGATTAGAACTAGTACAAAAGGCTAGAGAAGATCTTTCTGATGTTCCTGTGGAAGATGCCGACCTTACACTTTTTTGTGATGGCTCGAGTTATCATCATGGTGGGGAAAGAGTAACTGGCGCAGCTGTTACTACCCAAAATGAAACCCAATGGTATGCAGCGCTTGGGCCAGACATCTTGGCTCAAGGAGCAGAAATCATTGCATTGACTCAAGCATTGAAAATTGGTAAAGACAAAGCTCTGAATGTTTTTACAGACTCGAAGTATGGATTTTCGATTGTGCATTCTTTGGGAGAAATTTGGAAGAAAAGAGGGTTCATAACATCTAATGGGAAAGCAATAGCATATGGGAAACTAATTAGCGAATTGTTGGAGGCCATACAATTACCAGCAAAGTTATCTGTAATACACTACAGGGCACATCAAAAGCTAGTGGGACCAGTATAGATAGGCAATCACAGAGCAGACATTTTGGTGAAATTTGCAGCCAGGTATGGACCAAAAGCTGTATTTCACTTTCCTTTAGTGGATAGAGATGAATTACTATAAGCCCATTCACAAAAGGAAGTGGAATACTGGCAGAAAAATCTTGGAGCCACTCTGGTGAATGCAGTGTGGATATCAATCTCTGGTAAACCGTTTTTGCAGAAATTACTGCACCATACTGCATGTGCAGCAGTGCATAGGAAAGGCCACTATGGAGTTTTAGGAGTGGTAGACACAATTTGCAAAAGCTGGATAGCAGTAGGTGTGACAACTGAAGCCAAACGAGTGTGTGACAATTGTATAATATGTCAACAATACAACAAGGCTATAATTAAGACCAAAGTCTTTGGAGGAAAACCAATAGCATTCACATCGTTTGAGTGCATACAGATAGATTATGTCACGATGCCTAGATGTCAACAATATAGGTACAATACTCGTGATACTGGACAAGCTGACTAAATGGCCAGAAGCATTCCCAGATAAGAAAAATGATGCAGCTTTTGTAGCAAAGATGCTATTGAGGGAGATAATTCCAAGGTTCTCTATACCATCAGTAATTTCGTCTGACTCTGGTAGTCCTTTTTCAAATTCTATTTTAAAGCAAATCTACCAGGTGTTAGGGATCAAGAGACATTTGTGTTCTATCTATTGACCTCAATCATCGGGAGCTGTGGAACGGACTAACCAATCTCTGAAATCTATGATTGGAAAGCTATGTGTAGAGAGTCATCTTAAATGGCGGATGTTTTACCTATGGCACTTTTCTATTTGAGAAGTCAACCAAATAGTCAAACCCATTTGTCACCATTTGAACTATTATATGGTCAGTAGCCATGGATAGGAAAAGCTCCATGAGACACTAATTATCTATCACATTTAGGGATTGAGTGCAAAATCTATGAGTATGTCACATTATTAAAAGAGAGATTTGATGAACTACAGAAGTCATCTCTAATACAACAGAGTTCCACTTGACTTTAGTCTTCATGATTACCAACCTGGAGATAAAGTATATATTAGAAACTTCACAAGGAAATCAGTATTACAACCAAAATGGAATGGTCCTCACAAAATTATCTTGGTAACACCATCTTCAGTAAAGGTTAAAGGAAAGGATGCATGGTATCACTACACCCACCTAAAGAAAGACATGAAATGCAAGAAACAGAGTCTCAACTAAACATGCAGTCTCAATCACAAGATACAGAATCTAACATAGAAATAGAACCTCAAAGTAAAAGATCATACTTGAAAGCAAAGCCTCAAACAAGAAAACGCTAAGAAACAGATCAATATCAAGAACATGATACTCAAATCACTGATTTAGATCACACAAAGACCTCATTCATACACAAAGATCAACAGTTAAATTTATCAGAAAGTAGTAGAGAAGAAGAAACAGAATATTAGTTTAAACATTATATATTTACATCATAGATAAGTGCAAACATAAAGTCTCATAAAGGAATTTTGTGGCAACACAAAATTTTGACATAACATCACACAGTTATGCATTGGTTCCTGATCCAAGGATTCTTCAGTCAAGTTGACGACAGACAAAATGGGTTTCCAGCAAAGGAGAAGAGAGATGAAATCCCGAAGAGTTCCAGAGTTCCAGAGCCATCAGGACATCAGGACCAGCGCAAGGACAAGAGGAGGCATTGCACTGACAGACCGTACAAGGACCTGAACTGTGACAACAACTGTGACTTGGACATTATCACCAGGAGACTCACAAGAAGAGAAGATCAGCGGATGAAGATTAGGTTTGAATAGGTGCAAGGTTTTCACATTCAGACACTAATCATAAGGGAAATGCACATATGGAATGCATGCAACAGAACATAAGCTGATTATCAGAGGGATTCTGAAGAAGAAGGTGAGTATAAGCACAAACAGGATATGTTAGGTCATGAGTCCAACATATAGTTGCAATAAGGTCACATCACATGTACATATTGTAAATAAATGTATGTAGTTAAAGAAGAAACTACAATGACCCAAATAAGCAAGAGAATTAAGTTTCCTTGCAAGGTCTAAAGTAGTCATTTCATGAGAACATCACATGAAAACCTTGTACATATGTAATATTGTTACTAATATATATTGCATAAGTCTACTGACCCGTAGGGAAAGAGTAGATGTAGGGATGTTCAAAATTTTAGTTAGTATAGGGTCAGTGTAAAATAATTATAAATGTTCAAATAGAATTATTTGAAAGAATGTTAGGGAGACATTGTATAGAGTAGGTTAGTTAGAAATGAGAACTAATTGACTAACACATTAACTATAGTATAAGATTTACTGACAGACTAATGTTTCTAACTATAGATCATGTAAGTTAGGAATGTTGT
>NC_058130.1:797872160-797899604 GCF_016433145.1 Gracilinanus agilis | reverse complement strand
TTTTTTTTTTTTTTTTTATCCTAGGACTCCATTCTAGGAGCATAGGGCCACAACCAGTAGGCAATGGGTCGCTCAGGGTCACCCAGCTGGGAAGTGTCTGAGCCCAGATTTGAACCTAGGACCTTCCGTCTCTAGGCCTGGCTCTCAATCCACTGAGCTAGCCCAGCTGCCCCTACTTAGGTTGCAGTTTCTATAGCAGATGTAGTTTTTACAGGGTGCGGTTGCTAGCCCCACGCCCAACCCTCCTCCTTTTTCATCCGGGCTAGGGACCGTCCTTAGCCCAGGAGTGGTAAGGGAATTTTATATTACAAGTATATATACAAAGTATGTTACAAATATGTAGATGTTTATGTAAGAAAATAACCGTCCTCTGATAATACTAAAAAACAAAACCCCAAAGAAAAAATCTATATAATCCTATATGTGTCCTGATATTACCTGAGTGAAATATCCCAATTTTCATTTCATCTAGGTAAGACCTCATAAAATTAATGTGAATATCTTTTGATTAATGTGTCCTAAATGTATATGTTGGATGCAATTATACTCACCAGTTCTTCAGATACTCCTCTTCCCATGTTGTCTGTTGTCTCTCGTCTTCTATCTTCTTCCTCCATCTATATTATAATATATACTGATACATGTATCTATAGTGAGCCTATGTTGTGTACAACATGATACAAAACCTTACAAATTTGAATACAAATCAATCTGTCACCCTCTTCTGTAGTAGATTCTTGTATAAAAGTCCATTATCCTGTTAATGTCTTGTCTCCTGTACTTCCTCTGTGATCCTGCTATGATGTCTTCTTTCTTCAGTCCTCTCCATCTGATCCATTGTCCTCTCTGTCTGATCTGTTGTACCCTTCCCTGATCTTTTTGCCTGCAGACATGTTGCCTGATGATAATCTCTCAGCTATCTCTCCATCTTTTTCTTTTGAATCTCTTCCTTGTTCTTCTCCTTTTACTACTCTAGGAACCTTTTTAACATGTGAGCAATGGAACCATGACTCTTTGTCTAAAACTTTAATTGTGGAAGGTGAAGTTAAAATTACAGTGAATGGACCAACCCATGATTGCCATGATGCTGAGGTTTATTAAAATTCTTTATGTCAACTGAGTCACCTGGCTTGATGTTATGAAATGAATAGTCCAGAGGACCACTCTGAACAAAAAGTCCCACATCTTGCAGTTCTCTTAACCTGTCTTGTAAGGAACTTATAGGATGCTATTTGGATGTCACTCCCTAACATCGATGCATAGGTAGTTTTACAATGCTTGGCTTACAAAGGTAGAGATGACCATACAACATTTCAAATGGTGAAACATGGATATCAGCCCTTGGTCTTGTATGGCTATAGAATAACACTAGGGGTAAGATGTCTGGCCACTTCAGATGTGTCTCGGTACAAAGTTTCCCTGTCATAGTTTCGATTTCTCTATTTATTCTTTCTACTTGACCTGAAATTTGTGGATGGTACAGAACATGAAACTTTGCCAAGATCCCCAAGTTCTCATACACTTGCTTTAGAGTGCTATTTGTAAAATAGGCCCCTTAATCCAAGTCAATTTTGACTGGTACTCTTGGAAAAATCTCCCTCAGCAATATCTTAACAAAAAATGCTGAAGTGTTCCTAGCAGATGGAAATGCTTCTGGCCATCTTGTCAATTTATCTACCAAGACCAAACAATGCTTATATTTCCTTGCTATGGGCATAGTAATATAATCTATTTGCAGATTTTCAAAAGAAATGTAAGCTAATGGTCTCCCACCTAGACATCTTTTCTTTAAAACACCCTGATTGAATTTCTGACAAATAGAGCAGCTGGAATAAATTTTGTTTGCCATGGTGATAATTCCTGGGGCTATCCATAATCTCTTTACAGTATCAACTAAAGACTGTGTCCCAAAATGGCCTTTGTTATGAATAGCCCTTACCACTCTTCTGCCTTGGAACAAATACTCAGTATTGGTTCTAAGATGGAAGGTAAGGGTTTAGAAAAAAATAAGGCTTACTCATCTGGCACTTCTTTTCCAAAGTCCCATTGTGGCTAATCTCCCTCCAGACATGAAAGTAGAAAGCTTCTCCAAAATAACAGTAATACTACCACTCTCAACAAGAATTTCTTCCCTTTTAAAGATGATAGAAGGAAGAGAGAAGGGAAGAGGCATTCATTAATCACCTAATGTGTGCCTGATGATTTCTCAATATTATCTCATTTTAGTCTCCCAACAATCCTCTGAGATAAGTACAGTTATTAATCCATTTGGAAAACCAAATAAACTAAAATAAAGATTAAGTGACTTGCTCAAAGCCCCATACCTAATATGCTATGCTGGATTTGAATTCAGAGCTTTCTGATTCCAAGAATAGCATTGCATCTTGTGGAGATTAAAATTAACATTCAATAACTAAGATATTATATTTAATATAGTTTTATTAATAACAAAACTAACAAAGGGACCTAACTAAAAGATTACTAACCAGCCTACTCCCAGGAGCAAACAAGAATGATTGAGGCAGAGACTCATAACTTATACAAATGTGACTATGAAAAATGTAAACAAAAGGAAAAGCATTATAGGAAATACAGAAAGGAATTTGCAGTCTTTACGGGTTCAATATTTTCCAACTAGACAGTCTACACAACTAATTAGCTGTCTGTGGGAATGGGGGTCAAAGCAAGGGTTGTATAGAACATAAGCTTCCTTTGGCCACCCCAAGCCCGAGTAGCTCTTATATAAAGATATGTATTCCACTCTCCTATTATTGCTTAGGTTCCCTGTGGAGTATGCAGTGACAGCTGTGGTCCTGGATTCAGGAAGACCCCTTTGGAAGGGAAGGCTGCCTGCTGTTTTGACTGCTCCCCATGTCCAGAAGGGGAGATCTCCAATCAAATGAGTAAGTTTCTGCAGAAAACTCTCTTCTCATGTGCATTGATATATAAAATAATGAACAGGTTATTCTTGTAGAGTCATGTCCAATCCCAAGAATATCAGTGCATGAGAAGGAGATCCTATGAACCCGAGGAACAGCAGAGGAATATCCTGCAAAAAAGTACCCACATCCTGGTGCCTTTGATCCCAAGCCATGGTGAGAAGCACAATGTATTGAAAAAAGATTTCCTGTTCTATATCTTTGATGAACTGAATCCCTTAGTCTTTTCCAGGTTATTGTGAGTTTCGTTATTGTATGTGTGTGTACATGCTGTATTGGGTGGAACCACAGTTGTCTACAGGGTATAAGATTGTTGAATGCAATATTCTGTTGGGGATTTAGTCTAAAATAAGACTAGGGAGGGAATCCCAGGAAGAGTATTCCAGTTAGGCAGGACATCAAGGGTGATGATTGAAATTACACGATCTGGGTATCTGAGGTTATAGAGCTGTGTTTATGTTGAATTATTGAAAGTCAGACTTTTGATCTTGGACCAATCTGCAAAGTCTCTTAGAACAAGTTGATTTTATGTTCAAATTCAGGGGAGCTACCACTCCTCCTCCTCTTTTGCTCCAATTGAGATGTTATGTTCTTCCCTCCATGATAACAACACCTGGGACCCTGACGTGAGAGTCCCAGGGTACCTGAAAGAGTAGATTTGTGCTGGAGGAGAACAAATTGTGTGGGCTCTGAAGCTTAGTTTGAGGAAGCTTAAAATCAGGCATGAGCTGCTGGCTAGCTCCAGAAATAAGAAATGGGGGAGGCAGGGATGAACTCTTCCCTGCACTCTTTCTGATCTGAAATAGGTGACATAGCTTGGCTGGCTTTGTGGATTGCAGCTATCCCATCAGTGTGTTCTTTCTTTCCTTCTCTCTTCCCCCTCTCTGACTTTGCCTTTCTTTCTGTGTCTGTCTCTGTACCCATCTCTTTGCCTATCCTTCTCGGTCTTTCTGGGTCTGTCTCTGCCTGTTTGAATCTCTTTCCCTCTATTTCTTGGCCCCAATTCCCTCCCTCTCTTGCCTCATACCTGTCTCTCTCTCCCCTCTCTGTCAGTGTTTTTGTGTCTATCTCCATATTTCTCCCTCTTCCATCGCACTCCCTACCTTTGCTGCTGCCCTGCATGATCCACTCCCAAACTGAACTCTGGCTCAGCTTTCTAGGTGGCTTAGACAGTGCTTTCCTACTGGGTTTGTCCATCCACAAGCAAGCAAATCTCTACCAGAACAAGGAGAAAACAGCCCATTCCCTCTAAGACTTGAATTCCAAGAATCCACTCGTTAGGTTTTGGAGTTTCTGAATTCTGCTGACTGAGAAATGAGCCCAAGGAGGCTTTGTACATGAGTGCTCACACCTGGAACCCTTTGGTCCTGCTTGGCAGAGGACTTCACACTGAAGTACTTATACTATTCTACTTTACTGACTGGGTGTTGCCTGCCTGCCTGAGGCAAGCTGTGAACACTCCCCAAAGGGCTCCCTGCCCTGCTCAGGGGACCGTGCCTCTCTGCTGAATCTCAGGTATTCCTCTGAGTGGGTCAAGTCCTCCCAGTGCACCTGCTTTGAGACCACAGTGTTCTGTTTACATTCTGCTCTGGAACATTCCAGAGCTTCTCAGGGAAGCTGTCTAGTAGATCATACGGTGTGCCTCGACTGTCCACACAATGGGGACAAAGTTGGTGGGGTCGGCAGGTTTCCCAGACTTTGCCACTCCTTTAGAAAGATGCCCTAGCCAGATTGCTCATCAGGAGGCATGTCTGAGACACACGGTGCTGCAGAGGGGTTGGGCCCAGAGCTGAGAAGGAAAGGAAGAGTAGCCTGTAGTGTATATGGGGAATTGTAGCTCTTCTTCATGACACCAAGTTTATTCCAGACATGGAGGCTGCTTTTTACAAACCAACCTTCTACCAGGGTAGTTTTCTCTCTGTGAGTTAGGGAGTACAAGCCTCCAAAGGAGGACACTGAAAATGACTCCCAAAGCGATTGAGAGGCTCATCGTGGGTGGGAACAGATTCTAACCCTGTTCTCTATGCTGTAATTTAAGAGAGAAGAGGAGTCCAAGTTCCAAGGGAGTGAACAATTTGGGGGAGGAAGAGATGAGAAGGACATAAGGTGAGGGTGAAGGATGAGAAGTGCCAGGCACAGTGCTTCCTTGGCATTCTCAGGTCAGGAATCAGTGAGGAAGGCTTTGAGCACATTGGACATACTTCCTGTCGTCTCTGAAACTTGTGGGAGGCCAAGGACAAGAGTCCCCCAGGTTGGCCAGTCAGAGTGGAACCATGATCTTCAACCACAGACTGAAAACCCAAATCAAGGAGGCCACTGATGTATCTGAGTATTTGAAGGCTTGAGGACGTTAAAGGAGGGAAGGAAATTTGAAAGCACTCAACTCAGAAAGTTTGGTGACAAAAATGGAGCCTGTGATAAGGAGATGAATATTTCAATGGCTGACTTGGAACATTGTGTATAATTCTGGTTTAGGGAGTTGGTGGGGGAAAGAGGTATCTAATTCTTGCTGTCCTAGTGGGAAAAGATTCCTGGATTTCACTCTTTGCTCTAACTTCTGGGTGTGGTTTCAGAGGAATAGCCACTCAAAACTGAATTAGCCTAGCTGGATCTTCAGAGAGCATCTTTTGCACATGCTTTATTTCACACCCAACACCAGAGGAATGACATGACTCTACAGGATTCCTCATGAGTCATCCAAAGACCAATACCCATTTCTCCTGACTAATAATCCTAATTCTTTCTCTTTGCCTCACAATTCATCTCACATGTCACGTTTGATTCATAGATGGAGACAGAAGAGACAGATGTGCTAAAGAGTGCACAAAGCAATAGGCCTCTCATTTTGGAACATTTTCACCAACAAAGAAGATGCTAGTGATCAGGGTAGCTACTGGGATTGGACTTGGAGCTTCAATGACAAAGGAAATTGCTGGATTAGGGACTGTTTCTACCAATGTAGGTCAGAAACTAATTGGAAACTTATTGTCTTGGAGTTTCCTACTGTGTTCAGGCATTCAGTGACTTCTATAGGATGACGGGAGCATTTATAATACAGACAGGACTTGAACCCACATCTTCCTGACATTGTAATGTACTCTCTCTCTGAACTACACCACACTGCATATGGAGCTCTACCAGAAAATGAATATACTCAGGAGATGAAGGAATGGTGCACAGTTAGAAGAGATCATATATTCCTGGGTCAAAGTACTTCTGGAGTCAATATATAATCAAATCTTGGGAAGAGATTGGATGCTTCCATAACTCATCCAATGACATTGAATTCATGCTTTGCCTTAGAGAGTTAAGCCACAAAAAGTAAGGGAAAAGGATAATTGAGAAGGTTTGTGGCATTCACTGTTGAATATACCATAGAATGACATGAATTTTCTGATTATTAACAGGAAATAAAAGAAGACCTCTCTATGAGGGATTTGTCAGCTATTCTATAAATCATCAATTAATCAATCTGTAGCCATTTAGCATTCAACAGTATTGGTGACAAGTGTGGGGCTACAAAGACACAAAGGAACCAATTCTTACAGTCAAGGAGCTTCCATTCCAGTGGAGGAGACAACATGAATGTACACAGTATTGCCAACTACAAACTATGTGTACAGGGAGGAACTGGGAGCTGGGAGGAACGAGGAAAGGTTAATGCAGACAGTCCTCAGCTAGAGTTGTTAGTGAACAGTTCAGCAGACACACAGTAGGTCTTACGTTGCATACTAAAGGGCTCCAGTTTTTAAATGTTTTGTACTAAGAGAATAGATTAAAAGGAACAAACATCATCTGTTAAGTAAAAGGAATCCCCAGAATCAGTGTGCTCTGTGCCCCACCAATAATCCAAGTTATACACAAAATGGGCCAACCTTGGGTGCCATGTTGCTTACCAGTAACGTTGTCTCTCAGCATAGAGGGAAAGGAATTGTGCATCCCGTGGAGGCAGAAGGAATGGCTTCAGCTCTCATGGCTCTGGCCTCTATCTGGGAATGGGGAGAAGTTTTTGAGTCTAAACTTTGAGCCTTGTTTTTCTCCTGCAGATGCAGAGCAGTGTCTAAAGTGCCCAGAGGCTGAATATCCAAACAAGCAGAGAGACCGCTGCCTCCCCAAGACTGTGGCCTTCCTGAATGGGAAAGAACCATTGGGCATGACTCTGGTCTTTGTGGCTGTTTCCTTCTCTTTACTGACAGCTCTGGTTCTGGGGGTCTTTGTGAAGTTCCAAGACACCCCCATAGTCAAAGCCAATAACAGGACTCTCAGCTACACTCTCCTCATCTCCCTCATCTTCTGCTTCCTCTGCTCTCTGCTCTTCATAGGCTGTCCTACCCCTGTCACTTGTCTCCTCCAACAAACAGTGTTTGGAGTTGTCTTCACGGTGGCTGTTTCTTCCATTTTGGCCAAAACCATGATCGTGGTTCTGGCTTTTAGGGGTGTTAGACCAGGGAGCAGGATTCGTACATTCCTAAATCCTCGAGTGTCCAACTATGTTGTCCTCATCTGCTCAGGGATTCAAGTGATCTTCTGTGGCACCTGGCTGGGTACCGCTCCCCCCTTTCCAGAGGCTGACACTCACTCTGAATATGGCCACATCATCATGAGATGTAATGAGGGCTCCGTCCTTGCCTTCTACTGTGTCCTGGGCTACATGGCCCTTCTGGCCTTGGGGAGCTTTACAGTAGCTTTCCTGGCCAGGAACCTGCCTGACACCTTCAATGAAGCCAAGTTCATCACCTTCAGCATGCTGGTGTTCTGCAGTGTCTGGGCCTCTTTTCTGCCCACCTATCAGAGCACCAAAGGGAAGGCCATGGTGACTGTGGAGATCTTCTCCATCTTGGCCTCCAGTGCAGGGTTGCTGGGCTGCATTTTTATTCCCAAATGTTATGTGATCCTCCTGAAGCCAGAAAGGAATACCCTGGAACAGATGAAGAAGAAACAGGATTCTCAAGGCAGGATTTTATCTGAAGCAAGACCTTATACATCCAGTTGTGGAAATAATAGGCTTAAATAATAACCCACAGAAATCTAGCAAAACCTATTTGTCAGATTTAGTGATGTTTGAACACTATTAGTAGGGTTATAAATAAATGGGCAGAGATAGAGAGAGGGTAGACTGGATACTACCACTCTTAATTGGGTGACAGCAGTGGTAGTTCAGATATGTGGCTAGAGCAAGAGATCTGAGTCTTGCCACCTAGCTAGATATTGTACCACCTCCCTCCTTTATAACAGTGCCCAGGCAGGATCCTTCAGGTCAATGGATGTATCCCTTCAGGTCCCACCTGGGGTTGATTGATGATAGATATTGGGCTCTATTAGCCTTGGAAACAGTTTATCTGACTGCGTTACTCCCTTCCCAGGGAAGTGATGAAACAACTACCCAGGAAGGTACTTGAATTGTTTATCTATATTTTAGCAAAGAAGGAGTATTGGGAAATGGGAAAAGGAATTGGGAAACCCTAAACTAATTATGATAATAGTAACCCTCAGAGCTGTAGGCAGGCAAGTGATTCTGGCTTGTTAGCTCCTCTAGCTCAACCTGGCCACAGCCAAACCAGAGCAAGCAAGCTGATGTTTTGATGTCTTTCAGCTTCTTCTTCCATCTAGATGTTTTGCCTTTACAGCCCTCAGGAACCACCCCTTTTCCACCCTATTCTTCTTCTCCTGCCCCCTTCCCAGATCCCTCCTGGGCCCTGGGAAACCTAGATATCTACAGATGATTTGAATTCCTAAACATCTAGGGACAGCAGAATAAGAAGATTGATGGTCTGTGTACAGGTTGGTAATATTAATCAGATACAAGACAGAAGTACTTGCAAGGTTAGATCCAAGCAAGTCACAAATCCCAATAGACCAGGGTCCACATATCTCAGGTCCAAGGGAAGTTAAAGGAACCAAAAGCCAGGGCTGCCAGGGTATTTATACCACCTGGGCCAACTGCTTTCACCCCTGTTCTCATGGCCTCTGGGAACATTCTGATGTCCAACTGTCTTCACCTGTCTATCAACGGTGTGGACGCCCAGCTCCCAGAGTTTCAATATAACAGTACAGTGTGGCATTCTCTCTGGGTGCCTTGTCAAATTCTGTTCACGTAGGTGGGATGGATCCCCCGCAGGGTACCACTGACTATTACTGTTTTAAGAGTTTGCTATTAAATTTTGTAGACTCTGCTTCCAAAGCAGCAGGTAAATCTGGGAACTCCTGATTTTCAATTTCATTCTTTGTTCAGTCAGGGAGTGGGGACTCAAGAGTATTGATGAAACTCTCTCATCTCCCATTCCCATATGGAATTCTCCATAAGGATTCCTTCTTTCCTGGATTCCACAATCGAAGCACAATTTAAGTGATTGAACTCCTGAAACTTTGGTTTGTAATTCATTGTTCCACAAGGTATGACTTTTTTTATTCAACTGATTTCAACAGAACTTCTTTTGGGATCATCTGCTTTCATCCTATGACCTGAGGAAATTGGGGGAATTGAGCAGAACACACTGACTCTCTCTTGTGATTCAGTTCTGGATCTAGCTCAGTTCCCTCCTATTCAATTATGAGTCTAGTCCAAATTCTGTCTGGTAAGAAAATTTTATTCAAGTATGGGACTTTTGCACTGGTTTTAACTTCTCCCTTCATGACTGGGAAGCTGGACCACCTCTTAGAGACTTTTCACTAAGGACTTGGGTTATGCTGACCAGAGACTGGGTGAGATCCAAAGATTGTTTCAAGGAGTTTTCTCATAATTCTACACCTCATACAGCCTATATGTGTTATGTGAAAACTGGGCCCATACTATTAAATCAGCTCTTATTTTCATTTCTTTTCATTGAATACAGATTGGGGGTGTGGCTTGCCTCTGTTTCTGATTTCAGCGAACTGTACTTTTCAACTCTTCCCCTCATTAAGTGGAAAGTCCCTAGTCTTTCCCTCAATTAGGAATCAGATTCCCTAATGTTCATTCTGGTTTTTATCTTATTTTTTCTTTTAATGTAGAAAAATCTGCTTCCCTATGTATTTGGGATCCAGTGCCAAGTTGAGGAGGCCTGGTCCTGATTTATTATGCAACTGGCATGCATTATATACTGAGGAGCTTAAATCTTTGATGTACTTGGGAGCCTGAATCTTTGTTTCCTCAGTCATTTCAGATTTTACCCATCACAGATGCAAGAATCCTTTAAAATAGTAAAGGAATTATTTTCCAATGTAGGGATTAAATTATTTAGTCAAAATGTGGTAGCTCTTTATAATTAATTGGGGAATTTAGACAGACCCTTCATTCTGTCATGTTCATATCAATCTCAACTATTCATGGTTTCCCTTAATTTCTTTTTTAAACCCTTATCCTCTTCCTTAGTATCAAGTCTAAAAATAAGAGTGGCAACAGTCAGGCAATTGGAATTAAGAGACTTGCCTAATATGACATCCTAAAAAGTATCTAAGACCTGATTTGAACCCAGGGCATACAAAACCCAGACCTGGTGCTCTATGTGATATCTAGCTGCCTTTCCTGTAATTTCTGAAATATTTTTACATAGGCTTTGCCTTATTTAATGGTCCTCACCTAATGCTCTCTTTTTTGTCTCATCTTTTGTTCTTCTTGTTCCACACTCTCAAGTCACAATCGAATTCTTTGTATTCTGTTTATATTGTGTATGTGGGGATATACATTTTGACATACAAATGAATGAATGAAGAATCATTCAGTGTATACTATGTGCTAATCACTGGGCTAAGTATTGCAGATACCCATATGAAAGAATTTAGTCCCAATCCTTAAGGAACTGACATTTTAATCAAGGAAGATTATGAACATGGGAGGGGGGAGGCCTCATGGGACTGTGATTTGGTAACACTCAAGGACTATGAGTAATAGCATTGGGTTATTGATGGCTTTATCCTTCAGCTTGATGGTAATATGAATCTGATTACTGTTTTCAGAAGTAAAGCTAGGAAGCAGAGGGTTGGGTTTGGGGAGCAGCAGAGATATGACTAGGGTTTCAGTATATGTCTCTAAGCTAAATATGGACAGCTCTCCATAATCAGCAGTATAGCTTCCAGGATTGAAGATGGAGGATTGGGTTTGAGGGAGAGGTTAAAACAAGAAGACAACATCAATTTTTTGCCACAGATTAGTGATGTGAGTCTGTGTCTGGATTAAATATGCTTCTTTAGCCTTTCACCATGAACACCTTCCTCTGGTCTCACTAGTTTACAAGCAAAATATCTTGCTGCCTCCTTTCTTTTAACCAACAGTCTAACCCCCTTCCTCTCCTGACAGGGAATTAAAACAGCTTCATATTACTTTTCCTCTTTGATCTCAAATTTTTAAGCTTAGACACCTGGTAGCATCCAAAGAAAGCATTCTTTCACTGGCTAAATGGATTGAGGATAACAATAATAATGTGAGGGAAGCCAATAAGAGAATAAATAAAAATCAGAGACTCCTCTTTTTACCCCTTTTGTGATCCTTGTGATTTCTTGTTGAAAAGGATTGTGGCCTTATTGAAAAGCTTTAAGTTCCTAGTTAACCAGCAGTTAAAAGTTTAACATTCTTCCCCTTTGGCCAGGAATGCAGCTGCCTGGTACAGCCAAGGCCACAACCTTAGCAGGGGCAATTCAACCCTGAGAAAATATTCCCCAACTTGGCTTTCTGATAAGAACCCAGTCAAAATTCAGCCTTGGCCTTGTCTAATCTCAGCCAAACCTGTGGACGGTTTCTTAGTTACTGGGATTCTTTTCCATGACTTGAAGGCACACTTTGTACATTGAATTAAAGCTTTTCTAGGTAAATTAATCTGATCAGCATGTAATTCCCATTCATCTTTTCCAAGTAACATTTCTTTAGTAACTTTGATGCCCTGTTTCTTATTAAGAGCTGCCTTCTGTTTGGCCAATTCATCAAATTCTGATTTCCAAAAAAGGTAGTCCCCTCCAGAAAGGAAATATCTCGAGGTCTGAATCCAATCAAAGGGGGTTATCCAAAGCATCCCTAAAGTCTCCGCCAAAGTTAAAGTGTATGGAGAAGCAGGACCATAAGAAGCACAAGCTGTCTTACTTTCTTTTAACACTTTGTAGGGAAGAGGCTCCCATGTGGGAGCTACTTCTTCATCATCATCCAATTCATCTGCTCTAAAAATAACTGGGAAACAGAATGATATATCTCCATCCTTCTGAGCATTTTGTAATGCTCCTTTAATCCCTATATTCCACTGCTGTGGCTGCAGATCTGGAGCTCCAAGTGGCATAGGCTCCTCTGCTTTTATCTCTCTTTCCTCTTTTGAAGAGAGGTTTTTAGGTTGGGGAATATCCGCTGCTAGTGACTTTTTCATTCGAATTTTAAAGCCCTGTTTTGATTCACTATGAACCACTTCCTCCTCCTATGATTCTAACACTGAAACCTTAAAGATTTCATTCTCTGCATTCTGACCAGATAACAAAGTTGTTTTTTCAGCAGCCAATGAAATTTTTTCTGGCACTTGTTCTAATCCATGCTCAGTATGACAATTTTTCAAATCATTGCCAACTTTTTGCCAAAATTCTAACGGAATCCATGGGCTACAATTTTGAATAAGATCAATAAATTTAGTGAGTTGTTCTTTACTAATTTTTACTCCCCATTTTCTGAGGATGTGCTTAGTTATATCAATTAAAAGATTTATTTCCTTTTATTCACTGTGTCCCATCCTGTTAACCTATTCTTTACTTATAGTGTCTTCCCTTAAGGGGAAAGTCCTGAAAACTCTGGATTTCTTGCCCTTCTTCAGGCAGAAACTAAACCATCATAATTTGGGAGTTGTCTGAGGGGGAGAGTAAATCTTTACCTTAATCCAGCTATCCAAGATCCCTGTGATCAGGCACCAAATCTCGGGATCTATTTATCATCTCTGATAATTTGATAGTGATGGCTTAGTTGATAAAGAAGCAACGGACACAGAAGATCTTTTAGCTCATGCTTCCAGCTCTGTCTCCAGGAGCATGGAGTTTATTATATATATTTCAAGACTCATTTCACACAAAAGAACCCCCCTTGAAACTTCACAGATGAGTAGAAGTTACAAATTATATCATATCAAAACACAAAAGGTCTCATTGACTTCAGAATAGAACAAGGCCAAGGCTGAATTCTGACTGGATTCTTATCAGAAAGCCAAGTCGGGGAATATTTTCTCAGGGTTGAATTGCCCCTGCTAAGGTTTTGGCCTTGGCTGTACCAGGCAGCTGCATTCCTGGCCAAAGGGGAAGAATGTTAACCTTTTAACTGCTGGCTAACTAGGAACTTAAAGCTTTTCAATAAGGCCAGAATACTATTCAACAAGAAATCACAAGGATCACAAAAGGGGCCAAAAGAGGAGTCTCTGATTTTTATTTATTCTCTTATTGGCTTCCCACATATTTCCCCCTTTTCTTTAAATTAAAATGATTTATTACGCAGGAACACTTTTAATAATGAAAGGAGTCATCAATTAGTTATAATCATCAGCTATAGCTGGATCTGATAGGATTTACATATTAAACTGTTTATTTATGGCTCTCTACAATAATGGGTAATATAGAATTATAGAACCTAAGCAGAAAATTATGGTTCAGATTCCAGAAATGAAAGAAGCCAAATTTTGGGAGATAAATCAGATGCTTCATGTCTGTGTATCATTGATACTATTTTCAGGATGAGAATCAGAAGAAGAAAGAATAGCACCAAAAGAAATGAAATGGATGAATATTTTATAGAGAAGATATAATTGATCATTGATGTCAGTTAGATAAACTATTTAGACCAGAGATAAAGGTCAAAATTGTATAAAAAGAAAGGACAAAATGAAAACAACTCAACTCATTTTTGTTCTCTTCAATCTTACAAAGAGAATAATCCTTTGCCTAAAATCCTTTAATAGTATGGGAAGAAAATAAGTCTTTGGAATTTGATATTTAATATGTACTCAAAAGATTACATCAGTCATGTAACAAAAAGAAAGATAATGAGCCATTTTCTCAGGTTTTCACAGTCTTTCAGATAGCTCCAGAATAAGAATAATGTTCAAGAGGTAGAGCAATTTCAGCTGCCCCCATGGGCTAACACTAGAAAAAATATAATGAGGCACAAAGCAGGAAAAGGATCAAGAAATAGGGCTAATCCCTTCTCCCTAACATGCTTACTTGGCACCCTCTCCTTATCATTTCACATGTGGATATTCTAGGATCCAAAAGAGTTTGGCCAGAGTCTGGAGAAAAAGAGTGAAAGGGGGCAAGACATGTGTCTGTGCTTTCATCAGAAGTTAACTTCACCTTCCAACCCTCTCTTTCTCTTGTTGCCTCTGAGATCCAAATTCAATAGACTAGAAAGTTGCTCAGGTTTGGACAGCAGTTTGGGGACAGGTGGTTCTGCTAAAACAGAGAACTGAGGAACCTAGAGAATAGGAAATGGGAATATGTATGGGTCACCATATGTACTGTTAGAATCTAAGAAAAGCAATGGAAAGGCTTTCAAAGATTCCTCTGGGAGATGAAAAGAAATATCATCAGACTCAGGACATTGGATAGTAGCCCATGGTTTACATAAAAGATCCCTTCCTAAAGGATTCATTGGACATTCTGGAACACACAGAAATGCATGTTCTACAGAAAGGGGTCCAAGGGTTACCATTTTTGGTGGCAATTTAGCTACTTTCTGAGTTATGCCTGTAGCACCAACTACATCCATTGTGCCAACAGCTCTACAATTTTCAGGAAAACTTTGTAAAACTGATTTACTCGTTCCCATATCAACAAGAAGATCATAAATCTGGTCTCCAATAGTTACAGACACATATGGTTCTGTGCTATTGGGAGGTTGAAAAGTTTCCAACACAGGAGCTAAAACAGTAACATCAGAATAAAGCTCAGCTATTTCCTGTCCATCCAAGTTAACATTGTCTTGAATTACCGAATTTCCCCAGGATTTTGCACCTTTAGTCCTTTCCACCTCTATTCTGGTATTCTTATTTACAATCAAATCATCCTTAATTAAATCACAATTTCCATTATTCTTCTTAATTACACAATTACTCGAACTTCCAACACCATTTACAAGACTGTTTTTCTTTTTCTCACAATTATTTACACCACTAATTAAATTATTATCAACAACAAATAAATCATTATCATAGTCAAATTATTACAAACACCAGTTAAATTACTACTAACAGTGGGTAAATTACCATTAACATTAAGTATATTACCACTACCATTCATAACACCATTTAATTCAGTTAATTTAGCACTAATACCACTTAAATTACCATTAATTCCCTTTAAATTACCATTTACATTGATTAAATTATCATTGATTCCATTCAAATTAACATTAACACTGATCAACTCATCAGCATTATTAAGTAAATCCTTATTGTCACCAATTAAATCATTACTAACACCAAGTGCACCATTATCATTATCCACAATCACATTATCATTATCTTTAACACATATAATTTCATCAACATTCACTTTATTCACATTTCCTTGATTAATTACTTCTGAATTTTGGGCACAACTTCATAATGAAGCTGTCTCTCCATTCTGGTTACCATGATTAATATTCCCTGTCACAACGTGGTTGTACTTTGGTCTTCTCCAGCCTTTATATAATCCTGCATCATTGCCACATTGGGAGCTTGAATATCCTGATGACTGGCATTTGGATATTGAAAACTATTCTGTTGACCAAACCATAATTATTACTATTGTTACCATACCAGTTATTCCCCCTATTGGTGTTATTGTAGCCATAATTTCTGTTGTTTCCCTGCCTGTCAAATTGACCCCTAAACCTACATTCCTTCACAAAATGTCCAAAGCGATTGCATAAAAAATATCTTTTAAGCCCTTGATATCTGTTGTTATTATTATTGCTATTCCTGTAGGTGGTATTTCTCTTGTCAGATGGTTGTACTGCCCTCAGTGCTGCTACAGCCTTGATCTTACCTATCTCCTTCTCTTTTGCCCTATTATTTGCATCCTTTAATTGCTTACGAAGATTTTCAATCACCATATCTTTGAATTCAGAGGATCTATCCTTCTCCTAGGGATATACTTAAGTAGCTTTCTGCTTTAATTGGTCTTGGGAAACCAACTCCCAATCTGAGCAATAGTCTAGAAAAAATTTCCTGACACTAGGGACTGAATTCTGCACAAAAATCCTCTTGATATGCTCTACTGTGTTCTCTTCCTGAGTCTTGAGCCCTAAGTGTGTCTCTGCAGATGCAATCACTCTGTCAAGGAACGGAGCTGGTGTTTCTTGACCAGTCTGCCTTGTTTTCTCAAATTTGCTCCATGCATTGGGATGATGAGTGTGTTTTTCCATAGCCTTAAGAATTGATTGGTGTGCCTGCTTTAATAATCTATGATTTGCCACAGAATTAAATCCATCTCTTACCAATTTTCTGGCCATGGGGTCAATCCTTGGGTTGTTCTTGTTTCCCCTATAAACATATCCCAGTCAGTCTTAGATAACACTTTTCCCAAAATAAAAGAGAAATCACCAAATTCTGGGTCATACATCTTAATAACAGGCTGTAGTTCTTTTATCAACATGTTAGGTTCATCAAAAAAAGTAGGTGACCTTTTCTTAATTGCCTCAATGTCTTCAGCCTTGAACCTAGTATGTTGCCTTACATGGAATATGTCGTTGTGTCTAATTATCAGCAAATCTCTTAAGGGTAACAGAGGAATTGCTTGACTTTCACTCTCTTGGGCCATTTGCTATTGTTCTAATTTGGTTTTCCCACTAGCCATATTGCCAGATGCTTCCCCTTGATGTCCTCGAGCAAGACCATAAGCACCACCAGTTTGCATGTACATTTCCAAATTGTCTATTTTAACCTGCATTAACTTTAACAATTGCTTCATCTCTGAATCTCTAAAACACCAGGTAACCACAATCTTGCAACAATAATTAATACAGAAAATATCCATCTTATTTTGTATATGATGTAACCAATTAAAACAACAATAGGTGTGTGTGCTATAATATCCAGAATAGTTTTAGTGAGAAGAGGTTAGGCTAATTCAAAATTCAATACAACTCTGCAATACCTGAGTATGATCTTAAACCACAAGAATGGTATAAACAATATCCCTTGCTATAATCCCAACAGCAAATAATCAATACAGTCTTCAATTACCATTTTCCCAAACATTGACACAATAGACCAGTGGTACAGCAGTTATTAGCCACCATGAAAGACTAAAGACTAATATCTAATACAAATTCAACAATATTCCTACAACAATGCCAATTTACAATCAAGCAGGATGACACAAACAATAAAAGGCAAAAAAAATGGAGAAAAACCCTTTCTCTGTGGCTATTTAAGGCTTGATAGTAAATTGGCAACACTCAGAGATTTTATGAATGAGTATAACCAAGGAGTATAGCTCTGAGTGGTTCACCACTCCCTTAGAACTTCCAGTCCACAGCCAATGGCTATATCCCCTCATGGAATGTTCACTTCCCTCTGACTTCCAGTGTGTATCCAACCTTCAGAGAGTTAACTTCTTGTCTATCTGATTTAGCTTCCCTCTGTTACTGGTGCCAATTGAAAAAAGATAATATTGGGAATAAGGAATAATAATGAACTGGGACACACCCACACCTCACAAGGGAAAAACAGACAGAGGAACACAGGTAAACCTAATAGGGATGTGAGGTTTGGGAACGGCAGTTGGCCAGTAACTGCCAACCTGCCAACCAGGGAAAACCAATGAAGTGGATTCTTTTAACTAAGAAGAGACAAGAAGTGCTAACAAACTGGGTTTATTTTGTAATAACTGAGGGAAGAAGGGAGAGGGGTATTTCTATTCTAAAGAATAGCCTAATAGTTTAACTAACAAGATTTCTAACTAAGTTGGTCTCTAACTAAACTAGGAGGGGCTGAAGAGGGGTTCTCACAGTACAGGTTCAAAGATGCTCCAAACTGGTCAAAGATGTTACAGGACAAGTTCAAAAGCAACCAGTTAATTCAAAGCAGGCTCCAGGGAGTAAGGAAGATTGATCTGCTGTCCACCAACAGATAACCCAGTCCTTTCCTCAACATAGGCCCTGATGTTTCCTTGAAGAATATTCTTCTCAGCACTATCCCATGCTGACAGCTCCTTGGGAAGTTGACAAAATCTGGACCACACAGCCATAACACCTCCTTTCCTCCAGCTTGGTCAGCTCCTACACCTTTTCAAAATCCCAGCTTCATTCCATTATAGAACCCTTAGGTCTTTAGAGTCAACCTGACAGCCTGGGTGCTACTGCTTAATCTCCCCATTACGGTACACAATACACAACAATAGATTAGGTGTGCCATACACAGTAGTAACTAACCATAGTAGTCCAGCATTCAATGAACCCAACTATCTAAACTTTTGGGAGAAGAACTTACTATCTGACAAAAACTCCTGGGAAAACTGGAAAATAGTATGGCATAAACCAGGTATAGACCAACATCTCATATCCTATACCAAGATAAGGTCAAAATGGGTGTGTTTAGACATAAAACATGATATGATGAACAAATTAGAGATCAAAAGATCAAGAATATCGAGCAAAATAATGAAAAAAACGTGAAAGAAGGTGGCCTAGCAGAACCAGCTCTTAAACTGTACTATAAAGCAGCAGTCATCAAAACAATATGGTACTGGCTAAGAGACAGAAAGGAGGATCAGTGGAATAGACTTGGGGTAAGTGATCTCAGCAAGACAGTCTGTGATAAACCCAAAGAGCCAAGCTTTTGGGACAAAAATCCACTATTTGACAAAAACTGCTGGGAAAATCAGAAAACAATATGGGAGAGATTAGGTTTTGATCAACATCTCATACCCTACACCAAGATAAACTCAGAATGGGTGAATGACTTGAATATAAAGAAGGAAACTATAAGCAAATTAGGTGAACACAGAATAATATACTTGTGAGATCTTTGGGAAGGGAAAGATTTTAAGACCAAGCAAGAGTTAGAAAAAATTATAAAATGTACATTAAATAATTTTGATTACATTAAAATAAAAAGTTTTTTCTACAAACAAACCAATGCAACCAAAATTAGAAGGGAAGCAACAAGTTGGGGAAAATCTTTATAACAAAAACCTCTGACAAAGGTCTAATTGCTCAAATTTATAAGGAGTTAATAAATTATACAAAAAATCGAACCATTCCCCAGTTGACAAATGGGCAAGAGACATGAATAGGCAATTTTCAGATAAAGAAATCAAAACTATCAATAACCACATAAAAAAGTGCTCTAAATCTCTAATAATTAGAGAAATGCAAATCAAAACAACTCTGAGGTACCAGCTCACACCTAGCAGATTGGCTAAAATGACAGCAAAGAAAAGTAATAAATGTTGGAGGGGATGTGGCAAAATTGGGACATTAATGCATTTCTGGTGGAGTTGTGAATTGATTCAACCATTATGGACGGCAATTTGGAACTATGCTCAAAGATCGCTAAAAGACTGCCTACCCTTTGATCCAACCATACTACTACTGGGTTTACACTCCAAAGAGATCATAAGGAAAAAGAAAAAAATATTTATAACCGTGCTCTTTGTGGTGGCAAAAAAACTGGAAAATGAGAGAATGTCCTTCAGCTGGGGAATGGCTGAACACATTGTTGTTTCTTTTGGTGATGGAATACTATTGTGCTCAAAGGAATAATAAACTGGAGGAATTCCATGTGAACTGGAAAGACTTCCAGGAATTGATGCAGAGTGAAAGGAGCAGAAGAAGGAGAACATTATACACAGAGACGGATACACTGTAGTAAAATGAAATGTAATGGACTTTTCTACTAGCAACAATGCAGTGATCCAGGACAATTCTGAGGGACTGATGAGAAAGATACTATCCACATCCAGAGGGAGAACTGTGGGAACAGAAACACAGAAGAAAAACAGCTCTTTGATCACATGGTTCGATGGGGATATGATTGGGGGTGTAGACTCCCCCAGTGCAAATAATAATATGGAAATAAGTCTGGATCAATGGCACATGTAAAACCCAGTGGAATTACTCCTTGGCTGGGGGGAAGGGTCAAGGAGGGGTGGGAAAGAATATGAATCAAGTAACTATGGAAAATTTTTCTTAATTAATTAATAAAATTAAAGTTAAAAAAAGAGAACCCCAAAGTCCCTTGTCTCCCCCCAACCTCTTTTCTTTGCCTCTAAAAACCTGTCAGAGCCCATGACTGGGCCTCAGAGCCAAGGGGGGCATCTACAGACTTCGGCCTCCTTTCCTGGCCATCCAATCGAGGCAGATGTGGCTTAGAGCCATCCCAGGCCCAGTCTGTTCCTCTCCCGCCCCTCCCTGTGTCTGCATATCTTCATGTACCCATTATTCTGGCTTCTTCTTCCTCCAAGATGCTCCCTTTCCTCTCCCAGGGAGCTAACAAGGCCCCAGACCCAATCCTGCTCTGCTCCAGTCCCTGGAGGATGGGGGGGCCATCCATGCCCTGAGGCGCCCCCAGCCCAGCCCAGGAAGTTGTGGCTACTGGAGCTCAGGGCCTGGAGTCAGGGAGGCCAGAGTTCTCCCCCTGCAGGACCCTGGACTAGTCACTTTAGTCCACTTGCCTCAGTTTCCTCCCCTGTCCAATGGATGCAGGAGGAGAGGACAAAGCCGCCCAGCCTCTCTGCCCAGAAATCCCCAAAGGGATTGGGAAGAGGCAGCCAGGCCTGAACAGCCTGAGCCCAGCAGCCCTGCAGACAGACACACAGATACCCCCCAAGACTGTCCTCTGTCCATCTGGGCTCAGAGCCTGGGCTCAGTGGCTGCTGCTGACTTCTGTGGCCTCACAAAGGGCAGGAGGGGCATTCCTGGGGCATTCCCAAACTTCTGAAGGGTCTTTGGGCCTTCTGGGCTGGGGCAGTGCTGAAGGAGACCCTCGTCAGCTGGCCCAGAGGCCCAGGAGACCCAGAGGAGTCAGCTCTGTGTCCCCCCAGATCCTCTCTGGACCCCCTTCCCCACAGCCCCCCCAGGCTCAGGCTCTTCTTCTCTGTATTCCACAGTGGAGGAAACTGAGGCATTTTATCAATAAGGAAAATGAGGCTCTGAGAGCTTCCCTCCCTAGGGTCACACAGCTGGGTAAGTGGCCAGGGCAGGATTTGAATGCAGGCCACCCTGACTTTGAAGCCCAGGGATTGTTCCACTGTTCTGTGCTGCCTCTGGAATTTTGTCCTTCTCAAGGAGTCTAAGGCCAGTCTTGCTTCTGCATAGGAGCCTTGATGGGAAAACCAAAGGCCCGTGACATGGGAGCCATCCTGTGGTCTCACACCATAGGACAGACCTTCAACTCTTATAGGGCAGGGATCAAAAGAGAGCGAGGGTCAGCCCTCTCCAGAAGAATAGGCTAGCTGTGTGGATCGATAGTCGATCAATGGTCATTCTTGAAGAACTCTTGAAATCTCTACCTTTAATGGCTTCTAGAGGGTGGAGGATTTGGGAGATGACCTTTCAGGGATGCCAACCCTAAGCGGGTGAGCCAGGGATGCTCTCCAGAGCCTGGACAGTAGCCAGGAAGGTGGAGGTCTTCATTCCTTGGAGACTTACATGCCAAATCCAGGGAATTTCTTTGGAGAGCCATCAGTGCCCCTGACCATTTAGTTTAGGCCCAGAGGGGAAGAGACAAGAGAGGAAAGGAGAGCCAGGAATTGGGACAAAGTACACCACTGCCTGCAGTTCCTGCTCTGATGGGAGGTTCTGTGTTTCTAAGTCTTAGAAACGTAATATTTCTCCAACACGATTGAACTCCACCAAACCCATCCCACTCAGAGCCTGCTGTTATTAAGCATTTGCTATGTGTAAAGCACTGGACTAGAAACTGAAACCCCCAAATGAAAAACAAAAAGCATTTCTTCTCTGGAGGAGTTGACATTTGGGAAAAGCGATACAGCCAGCAAAGCAGGCTTTGGGACAATTTGGGGAGGAGGGAGAGAAGGGCTACCTGAAGGGACCAGGAAAGGATTACTGGAGGACTGTAAGATCATTTTGCCATGCAAAATGGAGACCGGGATGAATGGTACCCGACAGTTTTAGAATATAGAACCAACGCAAATGCCATGAGCCAGAGGGCAAAAAGCAGTTACTGGCAGGACTATAAAAGAGAGAAGCTGGAACAAGAAGCTCTCTCACTCCTGAGAAGGGACCTGGGTGGCTGGGTGGGGAGGCCAACCAAAGCTACTTAGGTTATCTGCATTCTGTGCCAATGCTTATCACATCTTCAACTATATATATAGCATTGAACATCAAAGAAGAACATCAAAGAAGAACAACAGTCAGGCTGGTTAAGGCCAAAGGTGCCTGGCCAGGGTGTCACAGAGAAGGAAACCTCTCCAGCAGACAGTCTCAACCTGATTACTCTTTGATTGACAAACCTGATCATCCGTAGCTTAGTGAAGTTTTCCCAGCACCTCTTTCCTTCAGCCCTGCTCCTTCCTCTGAGTTGTTACAATTGGATCTTAAAAGCCTACTTGGGTGAAAGTCATTATTGTCCCAAGGATCAATCATCTTCTTCTTGGGGCTGAGGGAAGGGAGTGCTCAAGCTAAGTCAAATCGCAGTCATCGGCGTTATCCATTAGTCTATAGCTTTATCCATCCATCTAAACCCAGGACAAGCAGTCAGAGAAGCTGTGGGATCCAATTCACAGCTTCTCACTTGATCACTCATTCCTGGGCACTGGTAGGTGGGAGTTGGGTGTTTAGCTGAGCCTCAAATACCTTATGGGGCCTGGTGTTCACCCAGGCTTCCCACCTTCACTCAGCTCAGGTCCCTGTACCATCAGAGGATCTTGGGCCATCTCTCCATCAGGCCCTGTCCTCTATCACCATCCCACCTCTAACAGTTTTTGGCGAAGCCCAAAGGAACCGAGGCCTATTGGGTGTTGGGAAAATGGCTTTGGCTAGACTATCCTTTAGCATCACAAGCTTTAGCTTGCTCATTTACACGGACTCGCAAGGTGCATATCACCTTTGGTTTGAGGTGGTGCCCATCTACTGCCATCTGCTAATCTATGACTTATATAAATGGCTGGCAGTCCGCTTGGCAGAGTTTATATCTTTCCTGCCAACGTTAGGTGCTATAGTTATATCTCTGTTTCAAGGATTTTGGGCACTAAAGAGACTGCTGGATCTGAGCTGAGGGACAAAGCAAACCACAAATGAAGATTTATTGAATCCTATGAAGGACCAAATCAAACAGCTCATTGAAATCAATGAGAAGATCAGAGAAGGGCAAATACTGGATAGCCACAGCATAATGCAGCTTGAAATCCTAGAAAAGGCACAGGCAGAGACCACAACTAAGTCTACCGACCCTACCACCTATGGAACTGAGGAACAGCAAAGGAATATCCTGCAAAAAAGTACCCACGTCCTGGTGCCTTTGAGCCCAAGCCATGATGAGAAGCACAATGTATTGAAAAAAGATTTCCTGTTTGATATCTTTGATGAACTGGATCACTCAGTCTTTTCCTGGTTATTGTGTTTGGGGTATAGTTATTGAGTGAGTGTGTGTGTGTGTGTGTGTGTGTGTGTGTGCTGTATTGGGTGGAACCACAGTTGTCTGCAGGGTTTAAGATTGTTGAATGCAATATTCTGTTGGGAATGACATGACTCTACAGGGTTCCTCATGGGTCATCCAAAGACCAATACCCATTTCTCCTGACTAATGTAATAGGTGACTTCTATGGAGAAGATGGAAACCAGCTTGAGTGACAGATTGTTGGTTACAGAATTAAGAATTTACCCAGATGGCATGAGCCAAGGGCAAAAGGCAGTTGAGACCACTTCTACAAAAGCCAGGGGCAGAAGGCTTCAAGGTCTCATCCTTGAGAAGGGGCTCATGGGTGGGGAAGGGTGGGTTGGCCTATAGACCTGCATATTCAACAGCTGTACCCGATTGTCCAAAGACCAATACCCATTTCTCCTGACTAATAGTCCGAATTCTCTCTTTGCCTCATGATTCATTTCACATGCCACGTTTGATTCACAGATGGAGGCGGAAGAGACAGACGTGCTAAAGAGTGCACAAAGCAATAGGCCTCTCATTTTGGAACAGTTTCACCAACAAAGAAGATGCTAGTGATCAGGGTAGCTGCTGGGATTGCACTTGGAGCTTCAATGACAAAGGAAATTGCTGAATTAGGGACTGTTTCTACCAATGGAGGTCAGAAGCTTATTGGAACCTTACTCTCTTGGAGTTTCCTACTGTGTTCAGGGTGTGTCAATGGAATTAGTTCTAGAGTCAAACTCTACTTATCCAAGATGAGGTCATCCCCACCACCCTTAGTGGGGAGGGGGGACGAGTGACCCACACGTGACAATAAGTAACAAATCAAGAACAAGGGACGGCCCTTTGGGGAGTCCAAAACAGTGTAGAGGCTGCCATTGGTCCACTTGAATTAGAGGTGGACCCCCAGGAAGTGATGAAAGACACCATCTTTTTAAGTATGTGGTGACTTCATGGTGAGGCAGTTCCCGCTTTGAACTTGGTGCTGAAGGATCTCGGCTGAGACCTCAGGCTGCTTCCACTCTGAATGGTCACGTGGGTGAGTTAGGCTGACTTCCTTGGCCTACCTTGGCGTTTCCAGACTCTACCTTAAGTAGGCTTCTAGCCTCTCTGATTGCTAAAGTCTTGTGGCTTGTAGCCTAGTTTAAATAACCTTTTAACTCTCTCTCTGTCCCCGCCTGCCAGGCCTCTTCCTCTCTCTATTTCCCTACCTTTTACCTTCCTAATTGTAAATAAACTACCTTAAACCCGATCCTGACTTGGGTCTATTTTAATTATGGAATCAATCTGAATTGTTGATTCCTGGCGGCCACATTTTAAATCTATACCCATAAAATACCTAAAATCTCCCTCTTACAAGGGGTTCAGTGACTTCTACAGGATGACAGGAGCATTCATAATACAGACAGGACTTGAACCCACATCTTCCTGACATTGTAATGTACTCTCTCTCTGAACTACACCACACTGCATATGGAGCTCTACCAGAAAATGAATATACTCAGGAGATGAAGGAATGGTGCACAGTTAGAAGAGATCATATATTCCTGGGTCAAAGTACTTCTGGAGTCAATATATAATCAAATCTTGGGAAGAGATTGGATGCTTCCATAACTCATCCAATGACATTGAATTTGTGCTTTGCCTTAGAGAGTTAAGCCACAAAAAGTAAGGGAAAAGGATAATTGAGAAGGTTTGTGGCATTCACTGTTGAATATACCATAGAATGACATGAATTTTCTGATTATTAACAGGAAATAAAAGAAGACCTCTCTATGAGGGATTTGTCAGCTATTCTATAAATCATCAATTAATCAATCTGTAGCCATTTAGTATTCAGCAGTATTGGTGACAAGTGTGGGACTACAAAGACACAAAGGAACCAATTCTTACAGTCAAGGAGCTTCCATTCCAGTGGAGGAGACAACATGAATGTACACAGTATTGCCAACTACAAACTATGTGTACAGGCTTGGAGCTGGGAGGAACGAGGAAAGGTTAATGCAGACAGTCCTCAGCTAGAGTTGTTAGTGAACAGTACAGCAGACACACAGCAGATCTTACGTTGCATACTAAAGGGCTCCAGTTTTAAGTGTTTTGTACTAAGAGAATAGATTAAAAGGAACAAACATCATCCGTTAAGTAAAAGGAATCCCCAGGATCAGTGTGCTCTGTGCCCCACCAATAATCCAGGCTATACACAAAATGGGCCAACCTTGGGTGCCATGTTGCTTACCAGTAACGTTGTCTCTCAGCATAGAGGGAAAGGAATTGTGCATCCCGTGGAGGCAGAAGGAATGGCTTCAGCTCCCATGGCTCTTGCCTCTATCTGGGAATGGGGAGAATTCTTTGAATCTAAACTTTGAGCCCTGTTTTCTCTCCTGCAGATGCAGAGCAGTGTCCAAAGTGCCCAGAGGCTGAATATCCAAACAAGCAGAGAGACCGCTGCCTCCCCAAGATTGTGACCTTCCTGAATGTGGAAGAACCATTGGGCATGACTTTGGTCTTTGTGGCTGTCTCCTTCTCACTGCTGACTGCTCTGGTTCTGGGGGTCTTCGTGAAGTTCCGAGACACCCCCATAGTCAAAGCCAATAACAGGACTCTCAGCTACACTCTCCTCATCTGCCTCATCTTCTGCTTCCTCTGCTCTCTGCTCTTCATAGGCCGTCCTACCCCTGTCACTTGTCTCCTCCAACAAACAGTGTTTGGAGTTGTCTTCACGGTGGCTGTTTCCTCCATTTTGGCCCAAACCATGATCGTGTGATCAGGCGAGCCACAAGGATGCCGTTAGACTCAATATTATTTAACGGAGGATCAGAATTGTTTCCAAGAGCAATAAGAGAAGGAAAAGGAATTGAAGGAATCAGAACGGGCAAAGCCGTATACTTGGAAAATTCTAGAGATTCCACCAAAGAGTTATTTGAAATCAGCCACACTTTTAGTCAAGTGGCAGTCTAGAAAATTCACAAAAATCATCCGCATTTCTATGTATTACTAATACATTCCGGCAGGAAGAGAGAGACGGAAATGCTTCCTTTTAAATCGCCAGATGGAATAAAAGGCCCGCGCATGCCGAAACAAACACGGGATTTAGACAAACATCATCATAAAATATTTTTATACAATAAATTCAGGTTTAAATAATCAGAGAAATAGAGACGGAGTCCGGGGGACCGTCTGAGGCCAGTCCCAAGGCCTGGCCGGCCTTGTTGGGACTCAGCCCTCAAGAGTTCATTCCTTGGCCATGGAAAGATGGTTCCATTTTATAAAGCAACCCGGAGGAGCCATTAGATTCAAGTGTAGACAGTGAGCTTTGGGAAATCTCAGCCAGAGATACGGAAGGGATGAGGAAGCATCACACAAATGAAGAATCTCTGGAGAGGCAAGTTTAGAAGGGGAGGCAAGCGAGATTTGGGGGAGCCTGGAAGCCCGTTCCTTAATCCGCCCTACCCAATCCTTCGTTTATTATCATTATTTCCATTTATTGTTATCAATAAATTTATTATCCCCAAGCCCTGGGGAGCAGAGATCCATGGATTGATCAGTCAGTCAGTCACTAGACACTTATTAGGCACCTGCTGTGTGCCAGGCCTTAGCCTGAGGCAGCTTCCAGTCTGAGGAAGAAGTTGCGGGACAGCTGTAAGGCGAAATGGGGGTGGGGGGGAGAAGGGGGCAGCCCCTCGGGGAGGGGAACAATTCCCATATAACCCTCCCCCCTTCTATAGGATGGGGCCCGGGCGGGAGGACTCCATTTCCCAGAACGCCTGAGTGAGGACATCTTGCACGTCTTGGCCCACCCCCGTGGAGGACTTCATTTCCCAGAGTGCCGGTTTCCTGACTCCTCCCTAGCCCTGGCTCCTCCCACTGTAGCAGCCTCGGGGCATGCTGGGAACTTCCTGTGGACCATCTCTGCTCCTGGAAGCTGCTCCGCTGTGTTTCTCGGACCTTTCCTGGTGAGAGGGGGAGGGGAGGCAGGCAGTGGG
>NC_058130.1:797845284-797871660 GCF_016433145.1 Gracilinanus agilis | reverse complement strand
GGTGAGAGGGGGAGGGGAGGCAGGCAGTGGGCCAGGGAGGGGCGGCCCGGGCTCCCTGCTCTGGTCGCGGAGACTTTCTGCTCCAGCACTCCTGGGGGGGGCGGGGGGGACAGGGGGAAGACCCGGGTGGACCAGGGCAGGCTTTCTGAGCTTGTGCGCATGTGCAGCCAGAGAGGCGGGGCCAGAGCCCGGGGCCAGTGTAAGTGCTTGTGGCGGGGGAGGGCTGTCTCCGCGTCTGTCCCTCACTTTAAAGGACCCCAGAAAAGGGACAAACACGGAAGTGCCGGGCTCGGGGTGGGGGGGGGGGCGGCTCTGTCTGGACCCGGAGCCGTGGCGGGGCTTTGGGCCCCCTCCCCCCCACAGAGGACAGAGAGAGAAAGAGAGGGAGAGAAAAGGCCCCGCAGCCGCGGAGCCAGGAGGCAGCTGGGGGAGGGGGACGCAGTCAGAGGATGGAGATGGGGCTGGTGCTGCCCTTCCCCCAGGGGGCGTCCAGCTCAGACAAGCCATGGGGAGAAGCAGCCCACAGGAGCCTGGTCAGAGGGCATCGGGGGTTGGGGGGGTGCCCGTGCCCACATGCCATGGGAGGAGCCCTGATCTCGGGCACTGGAGAAATGCCAGCACTCTCTCCCCGCCCCCACATGATACCCGGCTCCCCTCCCCCCCTATTCCGCAGTAGCCCCTCCCCCCAGCAGTCTTCCTCAATCCACCCAGAGCAACTTCTGAATGGAATGAAGCCAAATATGCCAGCAGAGGGAGAGGGGAGGCTTCTGCCGGGCCAGTCTGAGGCCCTTTCCAAGCCTGAGGCTCCCTGTCCCCCACTGTAAGGGAGTCTCCCCTGAGGCCAGGGAAGGCCCTGGGAGCCCCTCTGAGCCCTCCCCCTCTCTTCTCCCCCACAGGCGGACAAACAGGAAGTCTCCCCCCCTCGGGGCTCCACCCCCTGAAGGACCCCCGTGTGGCCCCAGCAGAGAGCCCGCAGCCAGAGAGAATGGCGCCCGGGACCCCGAGGCCCCCCTCTCAGGTGAGTGCAGCCCCCCCAGGCTGGAATCCAGCAGAGCTCAGCGCTGTGTCTCTGCCAGGCCTCCAGGGGGCGCCATCCCTGCTTGTCCTCAGGGGGAGCTCCAGGGTCCTCCCTGGCTGCCCCCCATCCTTCCTGTTCTGGGGTTTCCTGCCTCAGTATCCCTGCCTGAAGGAGCGGCCCAGATTGCAGCCAGCCAGGCCCAGGCGCTGCCATTCCTTCCTCCCCCCTCAGCGGGGATGGCCGGGGGTCCCCCAGCTCCAGGGAGGGCCCAGGGACAGGCTCTGCTGCTGAGCTCCAGGCCTCGAGCTTTGGACAGGTCAGTCAGGCCTGCCAGGGAGGCTTCAGGAGGCGTTTGGGGGGAGCTCTGGGGAGGCCCAGCCAGGAAAAGGAGCCTTTTTAGCAGAAGGAAAGGGCTGGGCATGGCGGGCAGGGCTGGAAGGGCTGCTGAGAAGGGCTCCAGCCAGGCTCCTGCCTCCAGGCCAGAGGACTCAGGGCTGCTTCCTGGCTCAGGCAGGGGCTCAGCCTTGGCCAGGCCTTTGTGCCTCATTAGACAGAGGAAAAAGAAGCAGGTGAGGGCCTGTTAGGTTATCTTGAACTCAGATCCACCTTCTCTTCTGTCAGTGTCCTGTGCTGATTCAGGCCTTGATAGAAGGATTGAGCTGCCTTTGGCTGATGTCCAAGCGCTTCGTGGAGAGGCTTCGCTTCCTTTTCATTTTTTTCAAACTCTTTAAAGCATTGAAAATGGCTTCAGGGCCCCATTTATCAGTAACATGTTCCACAGGCTCTGGAACCCGGGACATTCCTTGTGTACTGCGTGTCTGAAGAGCAGGAGCTGCCTGTTTCCTGTAATGGGGAGTCCTAGGGCTTTCCTCACGTTTATTATGCGTTCAGGAAGAGTGTTGTGTGGAATTCCTTTCTAAAGGAACGTTCTCCATCATACACACACAAAGGCCCCTCAGATCTGTGAGATTGCAGTGAATATCCAATAACTGCAAGTGTTATATTTGATGAGATTTATTAATGATCACTCAAAGTAAAAGAAAAAGTTGAGGGTAATCTGCCACTGTTAGGCTCCTGGGACTAAACTGCAGTAAAAGCTTCAGTCAAAGTGTCTTTCGAAAGAGCAGTTTCTTCAGAGAAGTCCAGAAGATTTAGTCCTTACACTCACCACATGTAATTCCAAGGGAGAGATTACCAGCCGTCTCACTTAGTCTAAGGTCACAGTCAGAAGTTGGAGCTCCTCCAGGTCTTAGTCACCCACCACCAGAAGAAGCGAGCACCCAAAAACCAAAAGGGCTGAGCCCCGGAAGTTCTTCCAATTTATCCCAGGCAATTTCTTTCGTCATTTCCTGTGTCTCCCTTCCAGTTTATGTGTCCAGTCACAACAGCCACTTTTCTTAGAACTGCCTAGGGGGCAGTCAGTCAGTTCTGATTCATAACCCATTCTTGCACAGGTGGGTCACAGACCTCCCCACTTGGGAGTTAAGTGGAGTTGTTTACACTTTTGGTGATTAGATCTGAGAATGGGCAAGGTAGATTTAATCTCATCACATCTTCCTGACTAGACCCCCTTTATAAGTCACCAGCCATTTCTGTCTTCCTAAATTGAACATGTGTAGGGAAAAAATGACTCAGTATTTGTTTCTTAGATTTCTTGATTGGAATTAAGTGCGGTACATTTTCTAGAGCTTTGTGGAGGAAGAATGGTAGGAGGGAGGCTATAGTTTTCCATGATTCTTTACCATCTTGTGATATATTACAGTAGTCTCCTTGCCAGTATTTTACTTAATATGTTTGCATCTGTGTTCATTAATGAAATTAGACTGTAGTTTTCTTTCTGCGTTTTTACTCTTCCTAGCTTAGGTAGTAGTGCCACATTTTTATCATAAAATGAATTTGGTTGCATTCCTTTTTTGCCTATTTTGCCAGTAGTTTATACAGTATTGGAATTGACTGTTCTTTAAATGTTTCATAGAATTCACTTGTTAATCCATTCAGCCCTGGGAATTTTTTCTTAGGGAGTGCACTGATGGTTTACAATTATTTCTTCTGAGGTGGGATTATTTGAGCATCTATTTTATCTTTTGCAAACCTGAGCAATTTATATTTTTGTAAATATTCATGCACTTTGCTAAGATTTTGCAAAGAAGGGTCTGGTAACACGCACGGAACTGAAGGGGCAATTCCAGAATCTTGGGAAGATATAAAACTGAGGACCAAAAGACTGTTGGGGGTCTGTTTTCCTATTTGAGCCTAGAGATTGGAGGGTGACTCCTGTGGCTATTGGTCTGAACCAAGAAGGAGGTTACTTATATTTCCTTGGGAACCATTGGTCTTTTTGTCTTGTGGTCCTGCCATCAAGCCATCCAGTGAGGTCCTGATTTCCTGTGATCCTGTCCACTTTGTTTTCACTCTAGCCGTCTACTTGGGTTCTTGAGATCTGGTGTCTAAGTGTTTGTGACAGCTAGGAAGAATCATACAGTGACCTGTCTATGTGACAGAGAGGCTGGAGCTATTTTGGCCCAGGCCCAAGAGAGTGAACCACTCAAAGATCAAAGCCTATCTACTACTGATGAACTATAAACTCATCGACCATCAAATTTTTGGAGAACCAGTAGATCAGGAAGAAAGAGGTTTTTTCCTCATCGTCTTCTTTCTGTGCTAAATATAAAATGACAGAATATATTCCAGTAGCAAATGGTATTCATCATGAATCAAAGACAGAATGTTTTGGCTATGGCACGTCATACCCAGTGGTTCCTTAAAATCTCAATTAAACACTAGACTGTGCTTCACTTAGCTAGAATCAAGAATCCTTTATGTTTTCATCTAGATATGCCTTTTAGGACATTAAGTAGAGAATTCCTTTTTCTTTGTTTTCTCCTCATTTGGTCACTGCTATTACTTTCCCCTTAGAATACACAGTACATTCTCAGAAACTCTTCAGAAAGTCTTCTTACCAGATCAATTCTTGACACTTCTGATGAGAAATAATTTCAGATCACCTCATCCCTTTCTTCTCCACAGAATCATATACTTCACTCAGAGAGCATATCCCAGTTCCCTGATGCCACAGGGAAAAGCTTTTCAGAGTAAGACAATTCTCCAGGTTTTACTCTTCATAACATGATTCTCACTTCAGATATACAAAATGCCTTTGTCAGTATTCCATTGGGCTCTGAATGACTGAACTCCAGTTCTGGCTCTGACACTATTCAAAGTTAGGAGTTTGGCATAAATTCCTTGTATGCTTTAGTTTCCCCTAGTCAGTGGATGAGGATTGTACTAGATGAAATCAGAAGGTTCAGATCTAAATCTTTTGACTTTTCCTGTTTTAGGGATCAGTTACATTCAAGGATGTGGCTGTAGACTTCACCCAGGAGGAGTGGTACCAATTGGACCATTCTCAGAAAGAGCTGTACCTAGAGGTGATGCTGGAGAATGTGCAGAATCTACTCTCTGTGGGTAAGGACCATTTCCTGTGTGAACTCTGAACTCTGAATCTGCCATTAAGGGAATGTCTTTATTGCAAACAAATGTTCAGGATTTGAGCCTTTGTCAGTAATTAAAGAAGCAAAAGTATGGAGTTCTGCCCAGGGTTCTCCTCCTGCTTTTCATTTTAAAAGTCTTTGAATTATATGATAGGAAGCTGGGACTTTCCTTTCTTGCTCCTGAAATCATTTCTCCTCTGTTTTCAATGGCTTCAGGTGAAAATTTAAACCCCTGTTACACATTTACATTCCTGAAACTAATCTCAGAAGTCATCTAGAGTCCAGCCTCTAATTAGAACTGCAATTTGTGTGTAAATTCTCTGTTTATACCCAGCCAGCTTTTCCTTAAAGATGGGCATTGAAGGGAACCCTGTACCTGCCAAGGCAGCCCCTTCCCTGTTGGACTGGGTCTCGTCTTTATAAAAGGATTTCCTGTGATTAAGTATTTTTTTCTCTTTTAATATTTTATTTTTTAGAAAAACTTTCCATGGTTACATGATTGATGTTTTTACTTTCCCCTTCACCCCACCTCCCCCATAGCTGACACTCATTTCCACTGGTTTTAACGTGTGTCATCAATCAAGACTTATTTCCATATTATTTGATAGTTGCATTGGTGTGATCGTTTCGAGTCTACATCCCCAATCATGTCCACATCAGCCCATGTGTTCGAGCAGTTGTTTTTCTTCTGTGTTTCTACTCCTGCAGTTCTTCCTCTGAATGTGGATAGTGTTCCTTTCCATAAATCCTTCCGAATTGTCTTGGGTCATTGCATTGCTGTTAGTACAGAAGTCCATTACATTCAGTTTTACCACAGTATATCAGTCTCTGTGTACAATGTTCTTCTGGCTCTGCTCCTTTCACTCTGCATCAATTCCTGGAGATCTTTCCAGTTCACATGGAATTCCTCCAGTTTATTATGCCTTTGAGCACAATAGTATTCTGTCACCAGCATATACCACAATTTGTTCAGCCATTCCCCAATTGAAGGGCATACCCTCGTTTTCCAGTTTTTTTGCCACCACAAAAAGCGTGGCTATAAATATTTTTGTGTGTGTCTTTTTGTTTGGCTGGTTCAAAGGGCAGGCAGTCTTTTAGAGCTCTTTGAGCATAGTTCCAAATTGCCATCTATAATGTTTGGATCAGTTCACAACTCCACCAGCAATGCATTAATGTTCCAATTTTGCCACATCCCCTCCAACATTTATTACTTTTCTTTGCTTTCATTTTAGCCAATCTGCTAGGTGTGAGGTGGTACCTCAGAGTTGTTTTGATTTGCATTTCTCTAATTATTAGAGATTTAGAGTACTTTTTCATGTGGCTATTGATAGTTTTGATTTCTTTATCTGAAAATTGCCTATTCATGTCCCTTGCCCATTTATCAACTGGGGCATGGCTTGATTTTTTTTTTTTTTTACAATTGATTTAGCTCTTGTATATTTGAGTAATTAGACCTCTGTCAGACTTTTTTGTTATAAAGATTTTTTCCCAATTTGTTGTTTCCCTTGTGATTTTGGTTGCATTGTTTTTTTGTTTGTACAAAAACTTTTAAATTTAATATAATCAAAATTATTTATTTTACATTTTATAATTTTTTCTAACTCTTGCTTGGTTTTAAAATTTATCCTTTCCCACAGATCTGACAAGTATACTATTCTGTGTTCATTTAATTTACTTATAGTTTCCTTCTTTATATTCAAGTCATTCACCCATTCTAAATTTATCTTGGTGTAGGGTGTGAGATACTGATCTAGACCTAATCTCTCCCATTTTGTTTTCCTTTTCTGAACAGTTTTTGTCAAATAGTAGATTTTTATCCCAAAAGTTGGGCTCTTTGGGTTTATCATAAACTGTCTTGTTGAGGTCACTTACCCCAAGTCTATTCCACTGATCCTCCCTTCTGTCTCTTCACCAGTATCATACCGTTTTGAGGATTGCTGCTTTATAGTATAATTTAATATCTGGTACTGCTAGACCACTTTCCTTAATGTTTTTTTTTTTCATTATTTCCCTTGATATTCTTGATCTTTTGTTCTTCCAAATGAACTTTGTTATAGTTTTTTCTAATTCAGTAAAGAAGTTTTTTGGTAGTTTGATAGGTATAGCACTAAATAAGTAAATTAATTTGGGTAGAATGGTCATTTTTATTATGTTAGCTCGTCCTATCCATGAGCAATCAAAGTTTTTCCAGTTGTTTAGATCTAGTTTTAATTGTTTGGAAAGTGTTTTGTAGTTGTTTTCATATAATTCCTGTGTTTGTTTTGGTAGATAGATTCCTAAGTATTTTATATTGTCTAGGATGATTTTAAATAGTGTTTCTCTTTCTACCTCTTGCTGCTGTGATATGTTGGAAATATATAGAAATGCTGATGATTTATGTGCATTTATTTTGTATCCTGCAACTTTCCTAAAGTTGTTGATTATTTCTACAAGCTTCTTAGTTGATTCTCTAGGATTTTTTAAGTAGACCATCATATCATCTGCAAAGAGTGATAGCTTAGTCTCCTCATTGCCTATTTTAATACCTTCAATTTATTTTTCTTCTCTAATTGCTACTGCTAGTGTTTCTAGTACAAGGTTAAATAATAGAGGTGATAATGGGCATCCTTCTTTCACGCCTGATCTTATTGGGAAGGCTTCTAATTTATCCCCATTGCATATGAAGCTTGTTGATGGTTTTAGATATATGCTGCTTATTATATTTAGGACACGTCCTTCTGTTCCTAAACTTTCTAGTGTTTTCAATAGGAGTGGGTGTTGTATTTTGTCAAAGGCTTTTTCAGCATCTATTGAGATAATCATGTAGTTTTTGTTGGTTTGCTTGTTGATATGGTCAATTATGTGAATGGTTTTACTTATGTTGAACCATCCTTGCATTCCTGGTATAAATCCCACCAGATCATAATGAATAATCCTAATGATCACTTGCTGGAGTCTTATTGCTAGTATTCTGTTTGAGATTTTTGCATCTATGTTCTTTAAGGAGATTGATCTGTAGTTTTCTTTCTCTGTTTTTGATCTACCTGGCTTTGGGATCAGTACCATATTTGTATCATAAAAGGAGTTTGGTAGAATTCCTTCTTTGCTTATTACGTCAAATAGTTAGTATAGTATTGGGATTGGTTGTTCTTTGAAGGTTTGATAGAATTGTGAATCCATCTGGTCCTGGGGATTTTTTCTTAGGGAGTTCTTTGATGGCTTGTTCAATTTCTTTTTTCTGATAAAGGATTGTTTTCTGATATAGTAATTTATATTTTTGTAAATATTCATCCATCTCCCCTAGGTTGTTATATTTATTGCCATATAATTGGGCAAAATAGTTTTTAGTGATTGCCTTGATTTCCTCATCATTAGAGGTGAAGTCTCCCTTTTCATCTTTGATACTGATGATTTGGTTTTCTTCTTTTCTTTTTTTATTTAGAGTTACCAGTACTTTGTCTCTTTTATCTGTTTTTTTCAACACTTTGGAAGAAATAAAAGTTGCAGAAAACCAGAACTACCACTGAGGGGAGCAACAGGGAAAAACTGAGGTTTAAAAGAATGCCCCCTATACCCTGAGAATAGAGATAGAAGTCAAAGTGGAAAAAATCTGGGAAAATGAGTAAATAACAAAAGAAAACTCTAAGCATAGAAAATGTCTAAAGAGTCAAAGAGGAGGAGCAAGGCACAGACTCAGATGGGGATTGGAATGCAATAGCTTCCATATGTAAAATTTCAAATAATAATGAGAATTAGTCTCAGATACTGGAAGAGTTCGAAAAGGAATTTAAAAAATCAAATAAGAGAAGTGGAAGAAAAATTGGGAAAAGAAAGGAAAGTAATGCAGAATGAAGATGAGACTTTAAAAAGCCAAACTGGTAAAGTTTTAAAATAAGCATTTAAAAGGATTTTTTAAAATCCAATGAAGAAAAGTTTGCTAAAAAGGAGAGTTGGTCAAGTGGGAAAAGAGAGTTAAGAAAAACCCAATGTAGAAAAAAGTTTGAGGAAAAATAAAATGACCCAAATGGAAAAGGAGGATCAAAAGGCCACGTGAAAAAATCATTCTTTTAAAATTAGAATTGGGTATATAGAAGCTGAGGACTTCATGAGTTATCCAGAAACCATAAAACAAAATCAAAAGAATTTAAAAATAGAAGAAAACGTGAAATATGTAATTGAAAATAACAAGTGACCTGGAAAATATATCCAGGAAAGACAATCAAAGATTTGTTACACTATATTAAAAAAAGAAATTATCAAAGAAAACTTCCTTTATATTGTTGAATCATAGCTTAAAAGAGAAATGGAAAGAATCCACAGATCATCTCCTGTAATGTATCCCCAAATGACAACTACCAGAAGTATTATATCCAAATTAAAGAAATCTGATGCTAAGGAGAAATAACTCAACTATAAGCCACTAAGAAACAATTCAAATATCATAGAACCACAGTGTTGATTACACAGGATCTGGGAGCGTCTATATCAAAGCATCAAAATGGCTTTAATATGATATTCTGGAAGGCAAGGAAACTAGTTTGGTTATAAATTAGCCACCCATCAACTCTGATTATATATTTTCAGGGAGAAAAATGGTTATTTAATAACACTGAGAGAAAAAGAAGAGAGAAGTAACACAGTGAAAATTTTATCAAATAAAGAGGTATGAGAAGAAAAACTGTTACAGTGGAGGTTCGATGAGAGTGGTGCCAGGCAATCAGTATAACTTATGATCATTGGGAATAATAGCTAGACTCATTGGGGTATAGAATCTTATCTTATTCTATAGAGGAATAGAAGGAGGATAAGAAAGGTGGTGAAGGGAGGGGAATAATATCAGGGATGTGGAATAGGTGAAGTAATTAAGAGGCCCTATAGAGAAATAGGAGATTAAGAAGGATGGAGGTAGGGAGGGGAATAATATACGGAAGGGAAAATGGGGGAAGTGATGAAAAGGGAAGCATATGGATAGATAGTAAAAGGAGAAACTGTAGGATTAAAAGAGGAAAACAAGATGAAGGGGAATACAGACATGGCAATCATGAGATGACATCACCCATAAAATGAAAGCAGATAAGAGTGTATTAAAAATCTGAATGCTGTGATATGTTGTTTATGAGAAACACATTTGACATATACAAGTAGACATACAGAGAGTAAAGATTAGGGGATTGTTATATCCATAACAATAAGGGAATAAAATTTAAAAAGGAAGTAGAAAACAGTACTTCATAGCCCCTAAGTCTAGCAAGTTTATCTTTATTCTACCTTGATTCTTCCCTCACATCCCAGGCCAGATGATAGAAATGGAAAGGAAAGGAATAAGCATTTCATACCTGCTCTTTATGCCCTCTACTTGGTAAAGGAGTTCATAATTATCATTAATTTCACACATCTCTGTGAGTTTAATAGCCTTATTGTCTTCATTTCATAGTTGAGGCAATTGAGGCAAATAGATTATATAACTTGCCTAGGGGCACCTAATCATCTTTATAAAGAACCTGGATTAAATGTGCTTTTCTGACTCCAAGTTCATATCCCTTCTCCTTTCTCTACTAGCTACCTTTAACTTCTAGGTAAGGGAAGTTGTATAATGTGCCTATACCAGTGATGAGCAAACTATTCCCCACAGGCTAGATCCAGGCCATAGTTTCCCCATCATTGCCTTAAGCAATTCCATAATCACTACATCTGGACATGAGGGCATAGTGATTAGGGAATTGCTTAAGGCAGTGATGGGCAAACTATGGCCTGGATCTGGCATTCAGGGAATAGTTTGCCCATCACAGGCCTATACTATTACAAGAGGTAAATAAAGATGGACTTTTCTGATTGCAAATGGTTTCCATGTTCTCTGCCCTCCTGAAAATATCTCAACAGTGAATACAACAGAAGCCATTCTGTAGGCCTTATTTGCCTGCCCCCTTTCCTTTAAGAAGATCATATTTTTTATTTTTCTCTCCTGATCCCTTCCTTCTTTCTTCTTCCCAGGGCTTCCAGTTCCTAGAGAAAATTTGATCTCCTGTTTTCAGCAAAGGAAAGCACCATGGCTGCTAGAGCAAAAACACCCAAGGATATCCTTCCCAGGTAAGTGAGGTGAAAGCAAGTATATAAGGGCTGTTAACCCAAAAGACTTTTATCTGTTGTGCTGAATGGAATGCTAGACTTGGGGGCTGGCTGACCAGTGGTGAATCATTCTGTTCATTTCCTAAGAGATGGATGATAGTCTCAGTATAGGCTTTGTGAGAATATATGGTCGATCATTAAATAAGATGAATAGTTGGTATGTCTGTACTAAATGGCATAATATTTCTTCCATGTGTAGAGAAAAGAAGAAAATTTCTATTCCACTTTGAAAATTACTGCATGACATTTAAAAAGAGTGAAATTGTTTTTCTGCTTACCATACAACATTTGCCAAGAATGACCATGTGATAGAGTAATGAAAACAATATCTGGAACATTACCTGAGAGTCACAAAATGATAAGAATATTGGACAAATGACTTTTTAGGAAAGAAAGGGCAATGGAGAAAGACAGTGCAATGCTGTGGAGAAAGCATGGTCAGGCATAGGGTTTGAGTGCTAGTGTAGCTACAAGGAAGTTGGTCAGGTCATTCCTACATTCTTTACTCATGACATGAGTTGCACAGTAGTAAGAGAATATTGGACCTGCTTGGGTCACAGGTCCCTGGTGAGGTTTCATTGTTATTATATGTGAAAATCTTGACCAAATGGTATATCTAAAGATTTCTTATGCTTGTTTTACGTTTGAAAACTTTTTTTTGCTTGGGGAAATGGAAGAAAATCAGTTTTCTTTCTGCCATCAGAGGAAATATATTTCTCTGTGCATGTTTCAATGTCCTCCTTCCTTCTGTGTTGATATCTTTATTTCTTTTCTTCAGAGGCTGATATCAATTTTGAGGTGAAGAAAATGTCTCAGAAGCTGATCCTTTTTGAGGAAGGATTTGGCCCCCAACGATGTATGAATGTGGGTCCCCATGACCTCATTTTGAGAGAAATCTGTGACTCTAATATCATGGTAAAAAAACATGCACTGAATGACTGTGAATTTGATAATAATGCAGAGAAATTCAGGCAATATTCAGTCCTAAATCACTATATGAAATTAACTTCAGGAAATAACTTTTGTCAGGATAGCAAATATAGGAAAACATTTCCAGAAGAAGTAGGACTTGTTGAGTCACCTGAGAAATCTCCTGAAATGTCTGTGTATCAAGGTAATCCAGAGGGAATGCCCTTTGGCTGGATTTTAGATGTCTTTAGACATCCACAACATAAAAGTATAGTGATGGTTTCTGTGAATGATAAAGGTGAGAGACCTTTCACTAAGAATTCTGAGCTTTCAGCATATCAGAGAAACCACAGTAGAGGGAAACCTTATGAATGTAAAGAGTGTGGAAAGACTTTCAGAAAGAGGGGCAATCTTGCTGCACATCAGACCATCCACACTGGAGAGAAAACATATGAATTTGGAAAGGGTTTTAATTGGAAACTCTCTCTCACTGCACATCAGAACATCCATACAGGAGCAAAACCTTATAAATGTAAACACTATGGAAAGGCTTTCACACAGGACTCCCTTGCTGTCCATCAGAGAATCCACACTGGAGAGAAACCTTATGAATGTAAACACTGTGGAAAAGCTTTCACAAAGAGTGCCAATCTTGTTGCACATTGGAGAATCCACACTGGAGAGAAACCTTTTGAATGTAAACACTGTGGAAAGGCTTTTACTTGGAAGGCCTCTCTTGTTGTCCATCAGAGAATCCACACTGGAGAGAAACCCTTTGAATGTAAACAGTGTGGAAAGGCTTTCAGAAAGTGGGGCAATCATGCTACACATCAGAGGATCCACACTGGAGAGAAACCCTTTGAATGTAAACAGTGTGGAAAGGCTTTCAGAAAGTGGGACGTTCTTGCTGCACATCAGAGAATCCACACTGGAGAGAAACCTTATGAATGTAAACACTGTGGAAAGACTTTCACACAGCGTGCACATCTTGCTGTACATCAGAAAATCCACAGTGGAGAGAAACCTTATCAATGTAAACAGTGTGGAAAGGCTTTCACAAAGAGGGACTCCCTCACTGTTCATCAGAGAATCCACTCTGGAGAGAAACCTTATGAATGTAAAGAGTGTGGAAAGACTTTTACCTGGAAGGGCTCTCTCACTGCACATCAGAGCATCCACACTGGAGAGAAACCTTATGAATGTAAACAATGTGGAAAGGCTTTCACAAAGAGGGACTCCCTTGCTGTCCATCAGAGAATCCACACTGGAGAGAAACCTTATGAATGTAGGCATTGTGGAAAGGCTTTCATAGACAGGGGTACTCTTGCTGCACATCAGAGAATCCACACTGGAGCAAAACCTTATGAATGTAAACATTGTGGAAAGACTTTTACCTGGAAAATCTCTCTCACTGCACATCAGAGCATCCACACTGGAGAGAAACCCAATGAATGTAAAAATTGTGGAAAGGCTTTCACACGTAGGTACTCCCTTGTAGTACATCAGAGAATCCATACTGGAGAGAAACCTTATGAATGTAAGCACTGTGGAAAGGCTTTTACAAAGTGGGGCAATCTTAGTGCACATCAGAGAATCCACACTGGAGAGAAACCTTATGAATGTAAACACTGTGGAAAAGGTTTTGCCTGGAAGGTCTCTCTTGCTGTACATCAGAGAATCCACACTGGAGAGAAACCTTATGAATGTAAACACTGTGGAAAGCCTTTCACAGAGAGGAGCAAACTTGTTGCCCATCAGAGCATTCACACTGGAGAGAGACCTTATGAATGTAAACACTGTGGAAAGGCTTTCACAAAGAGGGGCAATCTTGCTGATCATCAGAGAATCCATACTGGAGAGAAACCTTATGAATGTAAACACTGTGGAAAGGCTTTCACAAAGAGGGGCACTCTTGCTGTACATCAGAGAATCCATACTGGAGAGAAACCCTATGAATGTAAACATTGCGGAAAGGCTTTCACAGAGAGGAGCAAACTTGTTGCCCATCAGAGCATCCACACTGGAGAGAAACCTTATGAATGCAAACAGTGTGGAAAGGCTTTCACACAGAGAAGCAATCTTACTGCACATCAGAGAATCCACACTGGAGAGAAACCTTATGAATGTAGACAGTGTGGAAAGGCTTTCACACGGAGGGACCATCTTGCTAACCATGNTCACACGGAGGGACCATCTTGCTAACCATGAGAGAATCCACACTGGAGAGAATGCTTGTGAATGTAAACACTGTGGAAAGGCATTCACAAAGAGGGGCAATCTTGCTGTACATCAGAGAATCCATACTGGAGAGAAACTATGAATGTAAACACTGTGGAAAGGCATTCACAGAGTAGTAAACTTGCTGCACATCAGAGAATCCACTCTGTCTGGTCTGATGGCAGTGATCTGTGGCCTAGGAGTTTCCTCCCTGGTTTGGGCCCTGGTTCTTTGACCTCTACTGGATCAGAAGCCAGGCCCTTGGGATGGTCCTTGTAGTTCAAGGAAGTCAGGTAAGAGGAGGAGGAGGAGGACACTAGGGGAGTGGGAGTTCCTTGAGGGCAGGGACTATTTAATTTTTGTCTTTGTACCCTCAGCATATGGACAGGACCGGAGATAAGGTAGGGGCTTAATAAAAGCTTGTTAAATTGATGTGTGATGTGCCCCTCTTCCCCAGGGCCCTTTGGTGATCTTTGGGTGGTGGGCGAAGAACTCATTCCTCCTTGTGAAGATGGTTTAACTCTTCCCTTGTCTGTTTTAAGTTAATCAGTCAAAGCTTAATACCAGTCCCTAAGTATGAGTTCACAAGTCCCTTGTTAGAGTGGGTGACAACTCCAGAGGCCATTTCCCTGCCCCTGAGCAGTGTTACACAAATTGAAAGACTTCAAATTTGGTTCCCATAAAGTAGGGAAGGGATAGGAAGTGTTGTGGAAAAAAGACTATAAAAAGTCCTGAACTTCCTTTCCAAGGGACTTCTCCTTTGGAACTCGTCTTTGGAGTCTCTTTGCATCAGTAAGCTGGACTGAAGGAGGAGATTCTTTCCCTGTATCCTGCACTGGCCTCTTGAGTGAGCAGCTGACCTTCCTTTCCTGGCTTCTGAAGAGATTGGTTCCAGGGAGGCCTTTCTATCCTGGAGGAGGCTGCATTGGTGGTACCGTTGCTGAAGATACTACCAGGAGTCCTGTCTGAAAAGACTATCACAACTCCAAGTGGAGATTGAGACTTAAGAGTTGTTACTCGGTGGTGAGCTGGACTTCTTTGGACAGAAATTATAGGGTATCTAGCTAGCAACACTTTTACTCCCTACATTTCTCTCTTTTACTTTATCACTATTAAACTAAATTATTAAGAGTGGCCAACAGACTCGTGACATAAGGGTTAATTTTTAAAATCGTTGACCACAATATTACTTTAGAACTTTCATATTAACATAAAACCTAAATTTTAAATTCTTATATCCTAATCCTAATTATCCAGGCTGGGGAACCTGAGCATTGGCCATTGATGACCCAAAATTCTCAGCCCCCTGGGGGCCCAGGCTTGGGTTACTATGGTGAATAGTCAACCTTCCTATCCAGTAATGTATCTAGGCTTCTGTGGGCCATCTTATTCTCAGGCAGATTCCTTCCTGGTTCTGTAACTCGCCCACTAGAATGGGGAAGGAGAGTATGTCTTCAGCCCATTGGTGTGGCTCTGGAAAGAGGACACTATCCTCTGGGCCAAAGCCTACTACTGGGTTACAACTCTCAGCAGAACCTTGCTCTCAGCTGAGCATTGAAGACTCTCAGTGGTCTTGACTCCCACGTGTCCATCCATGTTATCCCCTTCATGCACCCTCCTTCCAAACCATTCCCTGAGTTTGACATGCCATCACCCCTTAAACATGACTTTGCTTGGGGAATCTCCTCATGTGTTTTACCCTCACTCTTCACTTTAAGAAATCCTTAGTTTCCTCCTTAGTTTTGAGGCTGCCTCTGTTCTGGCATTTTCAGGGTCCTGCAGTGTCCAGCAGGCTTTCTCCTTCAATCTCTTCCCCCAGAGTACACTTTCTCTACAAAAAGCTTGGAAGATTCCCAACGGGGACAAAGCTTACCTTTCCTTTCCCTTTATGGCCCCCTCACTTAGCCCTGGAGTTTTAATGCAACAGAGGCTTCTGTTCAAAAAAGCTCATGTGTGGAGCACTTTGATGCCTGCCAAGTATTTTATAGACATCTGATTTGTTCATTTTAATGGCCCTGTGAGTTATTAGCCCTCCTACATCCCTTTTTATCAATAAAGGAACTGAGGCTCTAAGAGCTTTCCTTCCTAGGGTCACACAACTGGTAAGTATCCAGGGCAGGATTGGAACCCAGGCCACTCTGACTTTGAAGCCCAGGGCTCCTTCCACTGTACTGTGCTGCCTCTGGAAAGGATTTGAATTTGTCCTTCTCAAGGAATCTGAGGCCAGTCCCGGTTCTGCATAGAAGCCTCAATGGGAAAACTACTGGTCTGTGATGTGGGACCCATCCTGTGGTCTCACAACATTGGACAGACCTTCAACTCTGATAGGGCAGGGATCAAAAAAGAACAAGGGTCAGCCCTCTCCAGAAGCCTAGGCTAACTGTGTAGATTGATAGGTCATCGATGATCATTTTTGAAGAACTCTTGAAGTCTCTGCCTTTGATGGCTTCTAGAGGGTGGAGTCTCAGCCTTTGATGAGGGTGGAAGGTAGAAGATTTGAGAGATGACCTTTCAGGGATGCCAACCCTAAGCGGGTGAGCCAGGGCTGCTTTCCAGAGCTTGGACAGTAGCCAGGAAAGTGGAGGTCTTCATTCCTTGGAGACTTACATGCCAAATCGAGGAAATTTCTTTGGAGAGCCATCAGTGCCCCTGACCATTTAGTTTAGGCCCAGAGGGGAAGAGACAAGAGAGGAAAGGAGAGCCAGGAATTGGGACAAAGTACACCACTGCCTGCAGTTCCTGCTCTGATGGGAGGTTTTGCGTTTCTAAGTCTTAGAATTTAATGTTTCTCCAACACGATTGAACTCCACCAAACCCAACCCACTCAGAGCCTGCTGTTATTAAGCATTTGCTATGAGTAAAGCACTGGACTAGAAACTGAAACCCCCAAATGGATAAATGAAAAGCATTTGTTCTCTAGAAGAGCTGAAATTTGGCAAAAACGATACAGCCAGCAAAGCAGGCTTTGGGACAATTTGGGGAGGAGGGAGAGAAGGGATACCTAAAGGGACCAGGAAAAGGTTCCTGGGGGACTCAGGAGGTGAGCCTGGAGCTAAGGAATTCCAAAAGGCAGAGGAGAGATGGAGTGAATTTGAGGGCTGAGAAGATGGAACAGAAAAAGGTATAGGGACAGCTAGGGAGCTTAGTGGATAGAGAGCCAGGTCTAGGTCCCCAGGAAGACTTCTCTATAAGAAATTTGTCACCTATTCAATAAATCATCAATTAATCAATAGTCACTTAGACAAGTGTGGGGCTACAAAGACAAAGGAACCAATTCTTACAGTCAAGGAGCTTCCATTCCAATGGAGGAGACAACATGAATGTACACAGTATTGCCAACTACAAAATATGTGTACAAGCTGGGAGCTGGGAGGAATGAGGAAAGGTTAATGCAGGCGGTCCTCAGCTAGAGTTGTTAGTGAACAGTACAGCAGACACAGAGCAGATCTTACGTTGCATACTAAAGGGCTCCAGTTTTAAGTGTTTTGTACTAAGAGAATAGATTAAAAGGAACAAACATCATCCGTTAAGTAAAAGGAATCCCCAGAATCAGTGTGCTCTGTGCCCCACCAATAATCCATGCTATACACAAAATGGGCCATCCTTGGGTGCCATGTTGCTTACCAGTAACATCTCAGCATAGAGGGAAAGGAATTGTGCATCCTGTGGAGGCAGAGGCTATTGTTTCAGCTCTCATGGCTCTAGCCTCTATCTGGAAATGGGGAGAAGTTTTTGAGTCTAAACTTTGAGCCCTTGTTTTTCTCCTGCAGATGTAGAGCATTGTACAAAGTGTCCAGAGGCTGAATATCCAAACAAGCAGAGAGACCGCTGCCTTTCCAGGGTTGTGGCCTTCCTGAATATGAAAGAAACTGGGCATGACTTTGGCCTATGTGGCTGTCTCCTTCTCACTGCTGACTGCTCTGGTTCTGTTGATCTTTGTGAAGTTCCAAGACACTCCCATAGTCAAAGCCAATAACAGGACTCTCAGTGTTATGAGGAAGATAAGATTAGTTATTGATTAGGTATTAAGGATGTAGCTACCAGGAAGGAGCTGGAGCTGGGAATTCCAGGATGGAATGAAGGAGCAGGAAGAAGTGCTTGTACCCTGAGAGAGGACTCCATTAGGGGTGGGCAAAAAGACTGTTGCCAGTCTTGGAGATCTCAGAGCAAAGGACACCCTGCCTCCTGATTTTCCCCTGGGATCCTGAGTGGTGGCATCTAGCAAAGAGAGAAGATCAACAGTCCAGTGCCAAGGAAGAGAAGAAAAGTTTGAGATCTGGTGGACAGCGTTTCAAGCAAAACCCTCCCTACTTGGTACCTGAGACAACCTTGGCTCTTGGCATCCAGAGATCATCAGTGGATTGCAGTGAGAATCACAAAGCCACAAAGCCCCTAGCTGAGCTACTCAAGCCTGGCAGGTTCCAGGTCTGAGGCAGTCACCCAGAGACTCCATTGCTCCTTGGGCCCTGTCAGTTTAGATTACTAAATTAGTGTAGAAATAAGTCTTTCCTTTCCCTGTGGGGTATGTCATTAGATTTAAGGTTTTAGAGTAGATATCCCTATCCCACCTTTTAGTTGTTCATAATTAAATCTAGTTATATCCTGTTACTTTGTCTGTTGGATTCAAAGCCTCTAGCCCAGGGTGGCAGTTGGACAACTGTTCCTTTTTCAGTTAGGAGCAGCTTGGCTGTTCTGATCCCCATGTCCAGGTCTAGTCTCTCATAAACCCCACTGTGTGTACTCACAGTCACCTAGTTTTAGTTAATATCCCTGGTGACCCCATTACCTTTACTTATATTTCCAACATCAGCTACATTCTCCTCATCTTCCTCATCTTCTGCTTCCTCTGCTCTCTGCTCTTCATAGGCCATCCTGCCACTGCCAACTTATCTCCTTCAACAGTGTTTGGAGTTGTCTTCACAGTGGCTGTTTCTTCCATTTTGGCCAAAACTATCAGTGGTTCTGGCTTTTAAGGGTGTTAGACCAGGGAGCAGGATTCACATATTCCTGCATCCTCTAGTGTCCAACTACATTCTTTTCATCTACTTGGGGATTCAGGTGATTTTCTGTGGCACCTGGCTGGGCACCTCTCCCCCCTTTCCAGAGGCTGACACTCACTCTGAATATGGCCACATCATCATTAGATGTAATGAGGGCTCTGCCCTTGCCTTCTACTGTGTCCTAGTCTACATGGCCCTTCTGGCCCTGGGGAGCTTTACAGTGGCTTTCCTGGCCAGGAACCTGCCTGACACCTTCAATGAAGCCAAGTTCATCACCTTCAGCATGCTGGTGTTCTGCAGCGTCTGGGCCACTTTTCTGCCCACCTATCAGAGCACCAAAGGGAAGGCCATGGTGACTGTGGAGATCTTCTCCATCTTGGCCTCCAGTGCTGGGTTGCTGGGCTGCATTTTTATTTCCAAATGTTATGTGATCCTCCTGAAGCCAGAAAGGAATACCCTGGAACAGATGAAGAAGAAACAGGATTCTCAAGGCAGGATTTTATCTGAAGCAAGACCTTATACATCCAGTTGTGGAAATAATAGGCTTAAATAATAACCCACAGAAATCTAGCAAAACATATTTATCAGATTTAGTGAAGTTTGAACACTAATTAGTAGATTGTGGCATTCTCTCTGGGTGCCTTGTCAAATTCTGTTCACATAGGTGGACTGGATCCCCCACGGGTACAACTGGCTGCTACTGTTTTAAAGGTGTGCTATTAAAATGCTGTAGACTCTGCTACCAATGCAGCAGGCAAATTTGGGAACTCCTGATTTTCAGTTTCATCCTTTGTACAGTGAGGGAGTGGGAGACCAAGAGGGTAGATGAAACTCTCATCTCCCATAACCAGTGTGAATTCTCCATAAGGATTCCTTCTTTCCTGGATCCCACAATTAATTGAATCACAACTTAAATGGTTGAACTCCTGGAACTTTGGTTTGTAATTCATTGTTCCACAAGGTATGACTTACTTTATTCAACTGATTTCAACATATCTTTTTTTGGGATCATCTGCTTTCATCCTATGACCTGAAGGAATTGTGGGAATTGAGTAGAACACACTGACTCCATCTTGTGACTCAGTTCTGGATCTAGCTCAGTTCCCTGTCTACTCAATTATGAGTCTAGTCCAATTTCTGTGAAAAATTTTATTGAATTATGGGACTTTTGCATTGGTTTTAAACCTCTCCCTTCCTGACTGGGAAGCTGGAGTATCTCTCCCAGTATCTTAGAGACTTTTAACTAAGGACTTGGGTTATGCTGACCAGAGAATGGATGAGATCCAAAGATTGTTTCAAGGAGTTTTCTCATAATTCTACACCTCATACAACCTATATGTGTTATCTGAAAACTGGGCCCATACTATTAAATCGGCTCTTATTTTCATTTCTTTTCATTGAATATCGATTGGGGAAGTGGGATGCCTCTGTTTCTGATTTCAGGGAATTGTCCTTTCCAGCTCTCCCCCTCATTAAGTGGAAAGTTCCTAATCTTTCTCTCAATTAAAAATCAAATTCCTAATCTGCATTCTGGTTTTCATCTTATTTTTTCTTTTAATGTAGAAAAATCTGTCTCCCTATATATTTGGGATCCCTTCCTCTCCTGACAAGGAATTTAATCAACTTCATATTACCTTTTCTCTTTGATCTCAAAATTTTAACCTTAGACACTTAGTAGCAGCCAAAATAGCATGCTTTCACTGGCTAAATGGATTCAGAATTATAATAATAATATAGAATTCTACAACATAAACAGAAAATTATTGTTCAGGTTCCAGAAATAAAAGAAGTCAAATTTTCAGAGATAAATCAGCTGTTTCATTTCTGTGTATCATTGATACTATTTTCAGGGTAAGGATCAGAAGAAAGAATAGCACCAAAAGAAATGAAATGGATGAATGTTTTATAGAGAAGATATAATCGACAATTGATGTCAGTTATATTTTATAGAGAAGATATAATCGACAATTGATGTCAGTTAGATAAACTATTTAGACCAGAGATAAAAGTCAAAATTGTATAAAAAGGACAAAATTAAAACAACTCAACTCATTTTTATTCTCTTCAGTCTTACAAAGAGAATGGTCCTTGGTCTTGTTATATTGGTTTAACAGTGATATTTGTGGGAAGCAGCAAATGCCAGTGGTCCATGGAGTAATCTGGTCTTGCTTGTCTTTGATTTATGGAGATGACACATACACAGCCTCTCAGCAGGCTTGAGTGAAAAGGTAGGGGCACAATTTTGGGGGGTACTCCTTTACTTCCCCTCTCTCACCAAGCAGTTAGGAATCAGTTACAAATGGAGGTTGCTCTATTGTCTTCAGATCTCAGTCAGAAAACTAGGTAAGGCTGGTCTCAAAAAGATAATAACTTAATCGAAACTATTTCCCCTCAGGTTTGAGTAAGGAGAAAATCTTAAAAGCTTGATGTCTGAAGCTTTCAGGGTCTGAGGAAAGGACTTGGTTTGGGGGCTACAGGACAGGAAGAACTCAGCTTGAGGAGGTATAAGTATTCCCTAAATAATAGCCAGGCACAGCTCCCAAAAGATGAAGGGTTTAATGATATGTGGGGAAGGGAAGAAAGGGAGATTTGACAAGCATAAAATAAGGTCAGGGGAGCCCTAAACTGTTAAGTCCTAGTAGCCCCTCCCCCCAGAAGGGAGAGATATCTTGGTTTGCTAATTAGCCCTCTAACCTAAAAGATAATCTTCTCCTATGGTCTATATAATTAATTTGAGGAAACAGTGAGGTTGATTGAAGATCTATTTAGGTTAAAGCAAGGTTGGCAGCATTCAAGAACCCCAAGATCTGGGAACAGCAAACAGAGTGCCCTGCTCCCTTCACCCCCCAGGAATCAAATGCCCTTATTAACTGCCTTAAACTTCCCCCTCACCCAGAGTTCTTGGGGTAGGGAGGATCTGGAATTCTCAGCTGAAGCTTGACCCACTTTATTGCAACTAGAATTCCACTCTGCAATTTCAATGCCACAGTAAGAAAATATTTTATAGTATAGGAAGAAAAGAGCTCTTTGGAATTTTATATTTAATATGTACTCAAAGGATTACATAAGTCATGTAACAAAAAGATGGAGGATGAGCCATTTTCTCAGGCCTTCACAGTCTCTCAGACATAATCCCAAATAAGAATTATGTTCAAAAGGTAGAGCAATTTCAGCTGCCCCCATGGTCTAAGAATAGGAAACATATAATGAGGCACAAAGCAGAAAAAGGATCCAGAAGTAGAGCTAATCCCTCCTCCCTAATATACTTACTGTGAAAGGGAATTCTTTGTTCTCTTTTGTCTATTCTGAGTTTACACTTGTGAAAAAGGTTTATTCTCTTTGCCTAGTTGGAGTTGACACTTTGGTTAACATTAATTTAAATACCCCTACTTAGTACCTCACTAGACTGAAGACAGGATTAATTCTCCTTTGTCTACAGTGGGAAGCCAATGAGAGAATAGATAAAAATCTGAGACTTCTCTTTTGACCCCTTTTGTGATCCCTGTGATTTCTTGTTGAAAAGTATTGTGGCCTTATTGAAAAGCTTTAAGTTCCTAGCTAACCAGCAGTTAAAAGGTTAACATTCTTCCCCTTTGGTCAGAAATGCAGCCAAGGCCTGAAACCTTAGTTAGCTGGTGCACTTGCCCCTGAGAAAAGTATTCTCAGACTTGGCTTGGTGATAACAGATAAAGCTGAAAGTCCACCCTGGTTCTTATCTTCACCTTGAAGCTTCTAAGCCTGTTGTATTGTCTATGTTAAAAATACAGCTCTGTGTAGTTGTGGGAAACTGTCCTTGTGCTTTTTGGGTGAAAGGGAGTTTGAATTTCTTATATAATAAATTTGTGACTCTGGCACTTGGAGAAGCAGCTATGAGTTAACAATCTAGATCATCTATTGTCCCATTATTTCCTTATCAACTAAGTCATCCTTATCAGATTATCAGAGATGATAAAAAGATCTTGAGAGTCTACCTTTTAAATTGAATCAAGAAAAGACTGACCACCTTACTTAGTGCTTGCTGAGAAACCAGTAAGATACTTGGAGAGCTCCACCTTTTTTTAAACTTAATATGTCAGAAACGGTGAGAATTCTTTTAAGAGTTCACACAAGAGTTCAAACTCTCAGCAACCATTCAATCAGGAAACTGTGAACCTTTTTGATGAGAAACTTACCTTAGGAAGATGAGAAGCCATTATTAACAGCAACAAGGGCTTGTTCTGACAGACCAGGCACATGGATGTAATTTGAAAACTTAAGACAACCAATGAAACTCCCTCTCAATTTATGGACAGACTCATTGAGCTGGGAGGTAGATATATAGAACTGGACCTTTCCAGAGAAAGTGATGTCAGACAGATTACATGGCAATTTGTACAGAACTGCTCTTAAATCTTAAAAGATTATTTTAGAATCAGCTGCCCAAATTGGTCCAGTATGGACCTTGAAGAATTAAGGAGAGTAGCTATATACGTATTTGATGGGCACCAGAAAAAAATGAAGAGGATAGGAAGTCAATGAAGGAATTAAGGAGAGAAAATAAAAATGTAAAAGAAAAATTGTGAGGAAAAAATCCTGGAGTGGCCTTAGCAGCTTTGCAAGAATACACAAATAAACACCAAAATGTTATTTATGTGTAATGTAATGTTAAATTGCAGAAATTAGAATCAGGTATTCAATAACATGAATTTTAGGAATCATGGTAATTTCAATGGTGATTTCAGAAATAACAGTATAACAGTTATCAAAATTATAATAGAAATGATTACAGAAATCATACTCCAAATGAGGAAAATGATGATACACAACAAAATACCAAACAAGAATACATCTAAAATGGAGCTCGTCCATGTTATACACAGAGTGAAAATCCCCTTCAATGCGAAGGAGAAATGCCCAAGAATCTTTATGAAGGTGCGAGGGGGGAACAAGGACCTTCGAATCAGAAAATGAAACCTTTGCTTTTTCAGAATCTGATGCTTCAATGCCAATTATTCCTATTCATTTCCTCCCAAATAGTAATGAACTGCATGTAACCCTAAAAGAAGGGAACTCGTACTATGGCTGCCTTTTAGACCCTGGAGCATCTAGATCAGTTCTGGTGAGTAATCCAGTTGCAAAATGTGATCCCACCAGATCTATAGATGTAGTAGGTGTATCAGGAACACCTCAAAAGGTCCCAAGACTTTCTCCTCAAATGGTATCTATGGGACCTTTATCTATAGAACATTCTATTCTATTACATACAATAATTGTAGAACCAATTGCATGAACTCCATGAATCCGGAGCTGCAGTACAAGCAGGACCTATAGACTTTTTACTTTGCATGTTTTATAAATTTGTACCTGGGGGACTTCATTTCCCAGTATCCTTTACTTTTCCCCAGGTTCCCTCATCTTACTTCCCTGTCTTGCTCCCTGCCATGGGTTTGTTTATAAGTGTGCTTAAACCCACACTGAGGTGGCTTTGGGGCTTTCGCTTGAGCTGGGCAGGTATGGGTCTCTGGCTCTTTGCTCTGCTCACTCTGCTGAAGGAACCCCTTTTTTCTCTCACTTGGTGGTTATTAAATCCTATGAATTTAAATTCTTGGAGTATTCATTCATTTTTAGTCTTACAGTATTTGGCGACAATAGGGGACTAAAGAATTTTTTTTTTAAACCGTTCCCTACCCTCTCAGAATCAATACTGTGTATTGGTTCCAAGGCAGAAGACTGGTAAGGGTAGGCAATGGGGTCAAGTGACTTGCCCAGGGTCACCCAGCTGGGAAGTGTCTGAGGCCAGATTTGAACCTAGGACCTCCCATCTCTAGGCCTGGCTCTCAAACCACTGAGCTACCCAGCTGCCCTTTCTGTGCTCTTTTGATATGACCGTGTCTGGCTTGAGTTACACCATCTACAGTAGTGTCTATGCTGTGGCTTGGGCTCTCCAGGAAATGTTTATGAGGAAACTGGAGAAAAGTCCAAAGAGAGATGAAGACTGTTTAGTACGTCATCCTTGGCAGGTCATATTGAATGGCTGGCCACTCCTTAGCTGTGATGTAGTGAGGATGTATTTGGGGAATGGCTGGGACAAGACGTATAATGGTGTCTCTGTCAACTCTCCAATTCCATGATTAGATGTTCCTTAAGGATTTGTGCTGTTCGTTTCCAAGGCTTGTCAGTCTGCCTATGAAGCTCATCATTCCTGTTTCCTTCACAGAATCTTTGGTTTGGAAGGACTTCAGGGATTGTCCAGCGGTCCTACACATATCTGAACAGGAACAACTTTTGCAACAACGTCGACGGTTCCTCGTAAGGCTCCTGCCACTTCCAAAGGCCTCTCCTTCCATTTCCTGGCGGCTCCAAGTGTTGAATAACAAGTCATCATTAGGCTAGGCGAGGATGCTTAGGCCACATTGGACGGCAATCGAGTCCTCGTCACCTCTCTACCTGCGAGGGATGAATTTTCTCCTGAATTCTTATTCTGAATTCTAAATGAATCAAGTCCATTTTCTATGTCTTCATAAGTCACGTGTGATGCCTAGTTACTCATTAACCAATCAATGAACCCGGAACACACATCGTAGTTTATGAACAAACGGAAGCCATTTTCAGTCCAAGCTTTTAGAGATCTCTTTTGGTGCATCCCTGGATTCTTGAACTTAGATAAACAAATTCCCTTGACCGATACAACATTAAGTGTGAAACAAAATAGAAAAAAATATTTCAGGAAAATATTTGTGAAGACAAATATTCTAGACAAAATCACTGGGATCTAAAGATCCTTTAGATCTTCCTCCTGGTGTGGGAGTGGGATTGGTCATTCGCAGGGACTCTGCTTGGCCCTGGTTCCGTGGTCAGAGAAGAGCCGGCCCAGGAACAGAGCCCCGATGAGTCCGGGAGGGCGCCCTGAAACAAGGGGGGAAGTGCAGGGCTCCGTCCACGTGATTGTCCTGGGAGGAACACGGCGCCCAGGATCCGCCTGTAAGAAGCTCTGTTGGAGTCTCAGGAACATCCTTGTGGAGGGGCTGCTCCGGGTCCGAGTGTGGCAGGGTTCGGGCTTCCTCCAGGGGACACGGGAGGGGCCGGGGCTCTTCTCTCCCTCCCTGAGGCCCAGCAGAAAGCTCCCTGAGCACCTTTGCCCTGGGCTGGGAGCTTCACGGGAGGCTGGAAGGGGCCAATGAGACAGACTTAGGGGCTCCCTGCAGGCTTCTGCCAGGGAGAGAGGCAGGGGAGATCCGCACCCAAGCCCCGTCCATCTGGGCGTGCGTGTGTACACAGACAGCAGTCGAGGTCAGAAGGAAATGGAATGAAGCCGCCCCTCACGGGCATCCCTGCAGAACCCCTTTAGTTGGGTCCGGGGGGGCTGGGAGGTTCTCAGGAGGAATCTAGTCCCTGACTCGAGGCTGTGCATGAAGCAGGGGAAGAGCCTGGTCAAAGGCTGTTCCCTGAGAGTCTCTCCTGAGGCTGTGAACCCATTTATAGTGTTCTTTCTGCCACCCGCATTCCTGGAGGAGGCTGCAGAGACCAGGCGGTTCCCCAAGATCAGAGGGAACAGGGGGGCCGGAGGAGGTCCAGACTGACCCGTAAAGAAGCCGGGACAAAAGGGTTCTGAGCTGTCCTGATCCAGAAGCTCCTATTCCTCACCTCAAGAGAGCCC
>NC_058130.1:797832626-797844784 GCF_016433145.1 Gracilinanus agilis | reverse complement strand
TGAGCAGCTGACCTTCCTTTCCTGGCTTCTGAAGAGATTGGTTCCAGAGAGGCCTTCCTATCCTGGAGGAGGCTGCATTGGTGGTACTCTTCCTGAAGACACCACCAGGAGTTCTGACTGAAAACACTGCCACAACTACACGTGGAGATTGAGACTTAAGAGCTGTTACTCAGTGGTGAGCTGGACTTCTTTAGACAGAAATTATGGAGTATCTAGCTAGCAACACTTTTTACTCCCTATATTTCTCTTTTACTATATCACTATTAAACTAAATTGTTAAGAGTGGCTAACAGACTCGTGACTTAAGAGTTAATTTTTTAAATTGGAGACCACAATATTACTTTAGAACTTTCATGTTAACATAAAATCTACATTTCAGATTCTTATATCCTCAACCTAATTATCCAGGTTCACACTTTCTGTGGGTATAAACAAGTTTCTGACTGAGTTAGAAAAAAAAGTGGAACTCTCCAAGTATCTTACTGGCTTCTCACCTAGCACTAGGTAGGGTGTGAATTCACTAAGTGGTTTTTAAGCTTCTCCCACCTGGTTCAAGCTTGGGTCAATTCAAAGTTATTGTCAACCAAAGCGTTAACTCCAGCTAGGCAAAGAGAACAAAGGATTCCCTTTTCACAAGTGTGCACTCAAAGATAACCATTAATTCCCTTTTCACCCACAAGAATGGGGAAGGAGAATATGTCTTCAGCCCATTGGTGTGGCTCTGGAAAGAGGACACTCTCCTCTGGGCCAAAGCCTACTGCAGGTTTACAACTCTCAGCAGAACCTTGCTCTCAGCTGAGCATTGAAGAGTCTCAGAGGTCTTGACTCCCACGTGTCCATCCATGTTACACACTTCATGCACCCTTCTTCCAAGCCATTCCCTGAGTTTGACATACCATCACCCCTTAACCATGACTTTGCTTGAGGAAACTCCTCATGTGTTTTACCCTTTAAGAAATCCCTAGTTTCCTCCTTAATTTTGAGGTGGCCTCTGTTCTGGCATTTTCGGGGTCCTGCAGTATCCATCAGGCTTTCTCCTTTAATCTCTTCCCCCAGAGTATACTCTCTACAAAGAGCTTGGAAGATGCCCAACAGGGACAAAGCTTGCCTTTCCTTTCCCTTTCTGGCCCCCTCATTTAGCCCTGGAGTTTTAATGCAACAGAGGATTCTGTTCAAAAAGCCCGTGAGTCATCAGAAAAAGGCAGAGGTGAAGCTTTCAGGGGTCAGGAAGGGCTTTGTACTGATAGAGGGGCCAGAATGAAGCTGAGAGTGCACATTGGTAACTTAGATCAAAGCTTAAATCTACTGGTGGGGCACTAAGCACAAAGAAGAGAGAGAGAGAGAGATTGTTTTGATGACCACTGCTTTATACATTTATTATTTGTTTTTTAGAAAAGTTAACATGGTTACATAATTTATGCTCTTACGTTCCCCTTCACCCCCCGACCTCCTCCCATCCCATGGCCGATATGCATTTCTACTGGTTTTGACATGTGTCATTGATCAAGACATATTTCCAAATTGTTGATAGTTGCATTGGTGTGGTACTTTCGAGTATACGTCCACATCATTGTCTGCCTCAATCGATGTGTTCAAGCAGTTGCTTTTCTTCTGTGTTTCCTCTCCTGCAGTTCTTCCTCTGAATGTGGGTGGCGTTCTTTACCATAAGTCCCTCAGAATTGTCCAGGGTACATTGCATTGCTGCCAGTCCAGAAGTCTATTACATTCGATTTTATCACAGTGTATCAGTCTCTGTGTACAATGTTCTTCTGGCTCTGCTCATTTCACTCTCCATCAATTCCTGGAGGTCTTTCCAGTTCACATGGAATTCCTCCAGTTTATTATTCCTTTGAGCTCAATAGTATTCCATCAACAGCATATACCACAATTTGTTCAGCCATTCCACAATTGAAGGGTATACCCCCATTTTCCAGTTTTTTGCCACCACAAAAACTGCAGCTATAAATATTTTCATGCAAGTCTGTTTATCTATGATCTCTTTGGGGTACAAACCCAACAGTGGGATGGCTGGATCAAAGGGCAGGCATTCTTTTATTGCCATTTGAGCATAGTTCCAAATTGCCATCCAGAATGGTTGGATCAGTTCACAACTCCACCAGCAGTGCATTAATGTTCCAATTTGGCCACATCCCCTCAAACATTCATTATTCTCCTCTTCTATCATTTTAGCCAATCTGCTAAGTGTGAGGTGATACCTCAGAGTTGTTTTGATTTGCATTTCTCTAATTATTAGAGATTTAGAACACTTTCTCATGTGCTTATTGATAGTTTTGATTTCTTTATCTGAAAGTTGCCTATTCATGTCTCTTGTCCATTTATCAATTGGGGAATGGCTTGATTTTTTATACAATTGATTTACCTCCTTGTATATTTGAGTAATTAGACCTCTGTTAGAGTTTTTTGTCATATTTTTTCCCAATTTGTTGTATACCTTCTGATTTTGGCTACATTGTTTTTGTTTGTACAAAAGCTTTTTAGTTTTATGTAATCAAAATCATTTATTTTACATTTTGTAATTTTCTCTAACTCTTGCTTGGTTTTAAAATCTTTCCTTTCCCAGAGATCTGACAAATATACTATTCTGTGTTCACTTAACTTATTTATAGTTTCCCTCTTTATATTCAAGTCATTCACCCATTCTGAATTTATCTTGCTGTAGGATATGAGATGTTGATCTAAACCTAATCTCTCCCATATTGCTTTCCAAATTTCCCAGCAGTTTTTGTCAAATAGTGGATTTTTGTCCCAAAAGTTGGGCTCTTTGGGTTTATCATACACTGTCTTGCTGAGGTCACTTACCCCAAGTCTATTCCACTGATCCTCCCTTCTGTCTCTTAGCCAGTACCTTACCGTTTTGATGACTGCTGCTTTATAGTATAGTTTAATATCTGGTACTGTTAGGCCCCCTTACTTCACATTTTTTTTCATTATTTCCCTTGATATTCTAGATCTTCCAAATGATATTCCAAATGAGCTTTGTTATAGTTTTTCTTAATTCAGTAAAAAAGTTTTTTGGTAGTTTGATAGGTATGGCGCTAAATAGGTAAATTAACTTGGGTAGAATGGTCATTTTTATTATGTTAGCTCATCCTTCACATGAGCAATCAATGTTTTTCCAATTGTTTAGATCTAGTTTTAATTGTTAGGAAAGTGTTTTGTAGTTGTTTTCATATAATTCCTGTGTTTGTTTTGGTAGATCCTAAGTATTTTATATTGTCTAGGGTGATTTTAAATAGTGTTTCTCTCTCTCTACCTCTTGCTGCTGTGATGTGTTGGAAATATATAGAAATGCTGATGATTTATGTGCATTTATTTTGTATCCTGCAACTTTCTTAAAGTTGTTGATTATTTCTATAAGCTTCTTAGTTGATTCTCTAGGATTCTTTAAATAGACCATCATATCATCTGCAAAGAGTGATAGCTTAGTTTCCTCATTGCCTATTTTGATACCTTCAATTTCTTTTTCTTCTCTAATTGCTACTGCTAGTGTTTCTAGTACAGTGATGAATAATAGAGGTGATAATGGGCGTCCTTGTTTCACTCCTGATCTTATTGGGAAGGCTTCTAATTTATCCCCATTGCATATGATGCTTGTTGATGGTTTTAGGTATATACTGTTTATTATTTTTTAGGAAGGGTCCTTCTATTCCTATACTTTCCAGGGTTTTCAATAGGAATGGGTGCTGTATTTTATCAAAGGCTTTTTCAGCATCTATTGAGATAATCATGTCATTTTTGTTTGTTAGATGTTTTTAATGATTGCCTTAACTTCCCCTTCAGTAGAGGTGAGGTCTCCCTTTTCGTCTTTGACACTGTCAATTTGGTTTTCTTCTTTCCTTTTTTTTAATTAGATTGACCAGTACTTTGTCTATTTTATCTTTTTTTTCAAAATACCAGCTTCTAGTCTTATTTATTAATTCAATAGTTCTTTTACTTTCGATTTTATTACTCCCTTGATTTTTAGTATTTCTAATTTAGTTTTCTTCTGGGGATTTTTAATTTGCTCACTTTCTAATTTTTTAAGTTGCATGCCAATTCATTGACATCTGCCCTCCCCCTGAGTACTGCCTAGGACTTCATTCACCTCTCTTACCTCTTATTTATTTTTTGGTTTGATTTATCTAGATCTGAATACTATCTATTTCCTTCTTGAGCTCTGTCAGTTTCTCCTTTACGAATTTGGATGCTATGCCATTTGGTGTATACATATTGAACAGTGTTATTTCATCATTGTTTATACTGCCTTATATAAGGATGTAATTACCTCTTCTGCATTTTTAGCTTCATCAGCTAAATAAACATAGCAAGATTTACATTTTAACTCTTCCAGACTCGGGGTTTCCCAATCAGGATAATTGTTTCTAAAAAAAATTTTCACCACACTATATGCATTTCTGTGATAATTAGATTAATTCTTCACTGCCCATCTTTAGATTTAATTACCAAAGGTGAGAGCACCTCCAATTCTGGGAGGTCCATAACCCACATGTGCTAGAGTGGGTGAGGAATCAAAATCAACTGACTGCCCCCTAGGCAGTACTCTGAGAAGTGTCTATTTTGATTGGACACGCAAATTAGGGAAGAGGCACAGGAAGTGAGGCATAAGTGACCCCTTTAAAAGGAGAAAGTCTTCTGCTGGAGGAGGCTTCTGGTGAAGAGGGCTGCTGCTGAAGGAACTCTTCTGGTCCATGGAGGAGTGCTGGCTGGAACACTGAGATCTTGTGAGACTGCTTTCAATATCTTCTTTAGAAGTCCATGTGGTGAGTTTAAAGACTGAATCTTCCTAAACTTCTCTTAAGGAACTTCCCCTTAAAAGAGACTCTGTGAATGAAGCTTTGCTTCATTCACCTCTGGGCCTCTGGCCCTCTGACTCTTGGCTGAGGATTAATTAGATCTACCTGGATTAATTAGAGGATCGTAGTAATTTACCTACTGTGTTAAGATTCTTATTTCCTCATTTCCTCTCTCTCTTATCAATTGTAAATAAACTTTCATGAAAGTCAATTTTGACTTTAGATTATTCTTAGTTGAGGATTGATAACTGTTCAATCCTCTGGCGACCATCTTTCAATATATTCTACCAAAAACCCTTTTTTCCCCTTACATTTTTCACAAAAAATTTCCTTATATGTGTAATTGTTTCCCCTGACAGAACATCAAGACCTAATTGGATTTCTGCAGCATCAGTCAATTTATCCAAGAATGTTGCAAGTGACTCTCCAGCCTTCTGTCTCATATGCTCAGATTTTGTCCAGGAGTTAGGCATTTTTGCATTTCCCTTCATAGCCTCTAAAATTGACTCTCTTGCCTGATTTAAAAATCTATAATTATCTACTGAATTTAATTCTAAGTGTTGAAAATCTTGAGGCCATGGAGCTAAAGAATCATTCCTATGAGTCTCCTGGATAAACTGCTCTCTTTCTCTTGTAGTTAGTAATTCCTCCATAAGGAGAGAGAAATCAGCAAAATCTGGGTCAAAAATCTTAATTGCTCACTTAAGTTCCCTGATTACTTTATGTGGCTCATCAAAAAATCTAAGAGTTCTCTTTTTAATGGAATCTAAGTCTGCAGAGGAAAATTGTGTGTTCTCAAATGCACTACACCAGTGATGGGCAGACTTTTTAAAGAGGGGGCCAAAGGAAAGGAAATGCTCATTTGTCAGTCTGTTTCTAAGGCAATTCTTTCAAAGTTTCATTGTATGGTATCCTACTCATTGTATTCCTCAGATTAGGAATAATGTTGCAGCTCCAGATAGAACTTTTCAGGGGACTGCATCTGGCCCATGGGCCATAGTTTCCCCATCACTGCACTACACCAATATCTGGAGTAATGGAGGCTAGGTCCCTTAAAGGAAACAAAGAAACAGGTTTAGGGTCTGTCTAATGCCTCAGTTTCCCTTTCAGTTCTAAAGAGATTCTTTGATTTTTCAGCACCCCCCTCTGCCACTAGCATTAACATTTGCATTATTTTTAACATTTAATAATATTTTTTTTAGAAAAGTTAACATGGTTACATGATTCATGCTCTTACTTTCCCCTTCACCCCCCCCCACCACCCCCATATCTGATGCGCATTTCCACTGGTTTTAACTTGTGTCAAACATTTGCATTATTAAGACCAGCACAATAACATTTTTCCATATTATTCAGTTTAGTTTGTAACAATATCACCAGTTGTTTCAATTCCAGATCTCTAAACATAATAGATACAATTGCCTTAATCTTATACACAACAATCCATAAAATCCATTTAAATTTATAAATGCAACCAATAATCAAAAATGCTATTGGTGTATATGAACATACTTTTTTTGTAAAGTAAGTTGCATAACTGGTTTAAAACCATTCCAGCCCAACACATTATAACACCATCCTGGGATGACAACCAGTAAGAATTATGGAATTCATAACAATTTAGCATAAACCATCTCCATAATCCACATAACCATGTTAGCAGTTAAACAAGAGTAATCTGGGAACAGTATTTTATACAGAAATACCTCAGAAAAATTCCCAGCCTCTTTGTGAGAAAATAAACTTTTGCCAAGATTCCATTAGGCTAACTTGCTTTGATTGACAGCCCCGCTAGCAGTCATTGTCAGAATTCTACCCAGCTGCTGGCAAAATTCTACTGAGCTGCTAGATTGAGCGTCAGCAAAGTAATAACCTGTTGGGACCCCTTTCTAAACCACTACTAACAGACTTAAGAGTTTCCCACAGGCCTTAACCAAAACCCCAATACACACAGTAAACTTACAAACAAACCTATGATTTTTCTAGGTTCAGACTTTCTGGCTTTGCCAAACTGTATTAGGGTGGTGTTTAGAGTGGTTTGGGATAGGGGAAAATAGATGTAATTGGGCCAGTAACAGAAATTTAACCTGTGGGTGAAAAGGCAGGCTTGCCTGGGCACAGCCTGGTCAAAGCCAACACACACAGACCACTCAGTAACAGGAACGTTGTGTTTATTCTATTAGGGAAAGGTTAGATGGGATTTAAGATGACCCTGGAACTGATTTCAACTAACTAATAGTACTAGAATCTAAATGTCCCCTCGCAGAGAGTCTTCAAAGAGATTTGGTCTACACTAATATTCACCTCTATGATCTAAAGGAAACAGGTTTCTGCTCTATCTAACCTACAGTAAACTCCTCTTTGTTGGTATTAAAGGTAAGGGTTTGTGGCAAGCTTGGCAGGGCCCAGGAAAGATCCCAAGTCCAGATGGACTCAGATCTCCCACTCACTGACAGCTGTAAGGATGGGATTTGTGCAAGGGGGATGGGATGAAAGGAGTGAGAAGAAGGCAGTTGGTGACAGTTACTGACAGTTGACACCAGAGAGAATTCTAGGAAATGCTCTGGAAGAGGAAGAGTTTCTGGCAGAGGACTGAGAGAGGAAGGATATTCCCAGCTCAGATCCAGTCCTGAGGGCTTCCTGAGGATCTTTCTTTGGACAGTGAAACCCTGATTCCCTAGTCAAAGATTCCTTCACATCTCACCCAGCAAGACTTCAACCATCAAGTCAGATAAGTTTGGACTCCATTTTGGGAGTGATCTCTTAGTCTCCTTCTCCCATTGCCAACCTTGCTGAGAGACCCTTTCTGGTCTAACTTACAATTATAGAGAAGGATAGAAATAGAAAATAGAAATAGAAACAGAAGAAGGGGCAAGGGTCGATGCTTAGGAGTGGAAACCCCAAAGGTTCCCACCCAAGTGATGGATCCCATAAAAAAAGAGAAGAGGGCACCCCAAATGCCTCTGCCCTTCACTCCTTTCTCCAATCCCTGAATTTTGAATAATAAAAGCCATTCATTAGTCAGATAAGAGTTCCAGAGTGCCTGACAGACAAAAAGGGAGAGGGGAACCACAGCTTAGTCTGGCTGCCTCCATCTTGGAGCCAGACCACCTGCTGTGAAGTTGACTGACCTCGGGGGAGGCTTATGTAAAGCCCAACCTCATTCAGAATCAGATTGGGGTACCACTTACCTCATCTTAGAGGGAAGTCTTGCCCCCCAACTCCTATGGGGTGGCATGACCATCTGGGTCACCCAGTTTTGGGGTGACACCCTCTCAAAGTCTCCCAGTGTATATTCAGCAGGAGAGGAGAGCTGGGAGAGAGACTCACCCCATACAGACACTTACTCACTCACTCTCTCTCTCTCTCTCTCTCTATCAACTTCCGGGTTAAGATGGCGGCAGAGTAGAAGCAGCTTGCTTAACCTGTCCTAACTCACACATATAGGACTCCTCAAGAAGACATAAAAACAAATCTAGACAAACGAAGGGACCCCACAATAGGGTGCAGCATTGAAGGTATGTGGAATCTGGGCATTTCCATTCTATAAGGGGGTGAAACAGCTCTCACTAAAACTGAACAACCCCCTCCCCTCACACCACCTACATTGCCAAAGCCAGCACAAAAGAGTTAGAGCAAGTTTGGGGGCATTCATTAAGTCCTTGACAGCCACCTGGTAACACCAGGGCCTGCTCCGGAGAGCAGCAAGACTTAAAACCCTAAGAGGCTAAAGCACGTGCGGACTTGGAACGAAGACCTTGAGCACCAGCGTGGACCTTGGGTAGGGACCTAGTGCAGAGGGGTGCATGATTGTGGAAACAGCACCCTGAGACTGTTAAAGAAGCTTCAGGCAGAGGAACAAGCAAGGGGACCACCAGGAGGCTTGACCCTGAGAATAACTAGATCTGAGACCTCAGGAGCCTAAAGAGTGCAGAGAGACCCTGGGCATGAGGATAAAGCTGAGAAGGCATTCGGCTCACAATGGCAAGCCATTCACAAGAACCCGAAAAGAGAAAGATCAACACGAAGAAATCTAACACTCGACAACTTTTACACAAAGAAAATCATATGCATATATTAACAAATTAGGGAGGGCAGAGATTAATGAATTGGGCATGCAACTTAAAAAACTAGAAAGCGAGGAAATTAAAACTTCCCAGATGAAAACTAAATTAGAAATACTAAAAATCAAGGGAGAAAAAAATAAAATCAAAAGTAAAAGAACTATTGAATTAATAAATAAGACTAGAAGCTGGTATTTTGAAAAAACAGATAAAATAGACAAAGTACTGCTCAGTCTAATAAAAAAAGGAAAGAAGAAAACCAAATTGACAATATCAAAGATGAAAAGGGAGACCTCACCTCTAATGAAGATGAAGTTAAGGCAATCATTAAAAACTATTTTGTCCAATTTTGTGGCAAGAAATATAGCAATCTAGGAGATATGGATGAATATTTACAAAAATATAAATTGCCTAGATTAACAGCAGAAGAAGTAGAATACCTAAATAATCCCATATCAGAAAAAGAAATTGAACAAGCCATCAAAGAACTCCCTAAGAAAAAATCGCCAGGGCCTGATGGATTCACAAGTGAATTCTATCAAACATTCAAAGAGCAACTTATCCCAATACTATACAAATTATTTGATATAATAAGCAAAGAAGGAATCCTACCAAATTCCTTTTATGACACAAATATGGTACTGATTCCAAAGCCAGGGAGATCAAAAACAGAGAAAGAAAACTACAGACCAATCTCCCTAATGAACATAGATGCAAAAATCTTAAGTAGAATACTAGCAAAGAGACTCCAGCAAGTGATCAAGAGGATCATCCACCATGATCAGTTGGGATTTATACCAGGAATGCAAGGATGGTTCAACATTAGGAAAACCATCCACATAATTGACCATATCAACAATCTAACAAACAAAAATGACATGATTATCTCAATAGATGCTGAAAAAGCTTTTGACAAAATACGGCACCCATTCCTATTGAAAACCCTGGAAAGTATAGGAATAGAAGGACCTTTCCTAAAAAATAATAAACAGTATATACCTAAAACCATCAATAAGCATCATATGCAATGGGGTTAAAAGCCTTCCCAATAAGATCAGGAGTGTTAGGGGCAGCTGGGTAGCTCAGTGGATTGAGTCAGGCCTAGAGACAGGAGGTCCCGGGTTCAAATCTGGCCTCAGACACTTCCCAGCTGTGTGACCCTGGGTAAGTCACTTAACCCCCATTGCCCACCCTTAACAATCTTCCCCCTAAGAGCCAATACACAGAAGTTAAGGGTTTTTTAAAAAAAAAATTTTAAATAAGATCAGGAGTGAAACAAGGATGCCCATTATCACCTCTGTTATTCATCACTATACTAGAAACACTAGCAGTAGCAATTAGAGAAGAAAAAGAAATTGAAGGTATCAAAATAGGCAATGAGGAGACTAAGCTATCACTCTGCAGATGATATGATGGTCTACTTAAAAAATCCTAGAGAATCAACTAAGAAGCTGGTAGAAATAATCAACAACTTTAGGAAAGTTGCAAGATACAAAATAAATGCACATAAATCATCAGCATTACTATATATTTCCAACACACTAGAGCAGCAAGAGTTAGAAAGAGAGAAACACCATTTAAAATCACCCTAGACAATATAAAATACTTAGGAATCTATCTACCAAAACAAACATGAATTAAATGAAAACAATTACAAAACACTTTCCAAACAATTAAAACTAGATCTAAACAATTGGAAAAACGTTGAGTGCTCATGGGTAGGACGAGCTAACATAATAAAAATGACCATTCTACCCAAATTAATTTACCTATTTAGCGCCATACCTATCAAACTACCAAAAAACTTTCTTACTGTATTAGAAAAAACTATAACAAAGTTCATTTGGAAGAACAAAAGATCAAGAATATCAAGGGAAATAATGAAAAAAAAGTAAAGGAAGGTAGCCTAGCAGTACCAGATATTAAACTATACTATACAGCAGCAGTCATCAAAACGGTATGGTATTGGCTAAGAGACAGAAGGGAGGATCAATGGAATAGACTTGGGGTAAGTGACCTCAGCAAGACAGTGTATGATAAACCCAAAGAACCCAACTTTTGGGACAAAAATCCACTATTTGACAAAAACTGCTGGGAAAATTGGAAAACAATATGGGAGAGATTAGGTTTAGATCAACATCTCACACCCTACACCAAGATAAATTCAGAATGGGTGAATGACTTGAAAGAGAAGGACAATCATTTCCATAGAAATTGGGTGATGTTTTTACAGTGGTTAATGGGATAGTTTTAGTTTCCCTCATACTTCTTATATCCACTTAATCCAAGAGATCCATTTACCCAAGTTTACACACTAAAAACTACCCTGTGGGGGGAACACATAAGTATGTGGGGATGTATATGCCTTAGACCTATCTCTGGGCACCGGAGTAGGGAGTGTCTCCTTGACTGGATGTTATTTGAGGGCAACAAAGATCCATTTTTCCTATTTCGAAGGATGCCAGTGTGACCCCAAAGTTGGGTGATAGAATGGGCATCCTTTTCAATTTTAGAGTACCATAAGTGAAGCCCTGTTCTGGGAAATGATAGTATGTGGTTAGTAAGTCAACAAATCTTTATTTGTTGTACTGAGTGCGAGGCACTGTCCTTAGTACTGAGAACACAAAGAGTCCTTGCACTTGAGGAGCTAACAATCTAATAGGAGAGACCACAAGAAAACAAACATATACAAATAAATTGGATATTGGAAAAATGGGAAATAACCAGCAGAAAGAAGACACTAGAATGATGGACAGGGAAAAGCATCCTTTTCCAAGGTGTATTTTAGCTGGGACTTCACACAAAGCCTTTCTCGGACACCCAACAATAGGAAGTCGAGGGGTCCCGGCAAATGGAGAGCAGTTGAAGAAATGGCTTTGGCTGTGGCCGGGAGTCCTGGCTCCTCTGGGAGGTCAGGGCTGGGGATGGGAGGAAAACCCAGCTGGGATGGCCAGGGTCCAGCCTGGATTCCACCTCTGAGACATCCGGGAGAGCTAGGGGAGAGGCAGAGCCAGGAAAGGGGGAAGAGCAGCCCTGGGGTGCATGGAAGGTTTGGGGGATGAGCCCCTGGAGGGGGACAGTGGGGTGAACCCAGGGATAGAGGCAGAGGAGATCCGCATCCAACAAGTCTGCTTCTCTCCTGCCCCTCCCTGTGTCTGCACACCTTCATGCACCCATTATTCTGCCTTCTTCCTCCCAGACGCCCCCTTTCCTCTCCCAGGGAGCTAACCAGGCCCCACACCCAATCCTGCTCTGCTGCAGCCCCTGGAGGATGGGGGGC
>NC_058130.1:797806061-797819041 GCF_016433145.1 Gracilinanus agilis | reverse complement strand
TCTTTGGAGTCTCTTTGCATCAGTAAGCTGGACTGAAGGAGGAGATTCTTTCCCTGTATCCTGCACTGGCCTCTTGAGTGAGCAGCTGACCTTCCTTTCCTGGCTTCTGAAGAGATTGGTTCCAGGGAGGCCTTTCTATCCTGGAGGGGTCTGCATTGGTGGTACCCTTGCTGAAGACACCACCAGGAGTCCTGCCTGAAAAGACTACCACAACTCCATGTGGAAATTGAGACTTGAGTTGTTACTCGGTGGTGAGCTGGACTCCTTTGGACAGAAATTATAGGGTATCTAGCTAGCAACACTTTTTACTCCCTACATTTCTCTCTTACTTTATCACTCTTAAACTAAATTATTAAGAGTGGCTAACAGACTCGTGACTTAAGAGTTAATTTTTTAAATTGGAGACCACAATATTACTTTAGAACTTTCATATTAACATAAAATTCTTATATCCTAATCCTAATTATCCAGGCTGGGAAACCTGAGCATTGGCCATTGATGACCCAAAATTCTCAGCCCCCTGTGGGCCCAGGCTTGGGTTACTATGGTGAACAGTCAACCTTTCTAGCCAGTGATGTATCTAGAATTCTGTGGGCCATCTTATTCTCAGGCAGATTCCTTCCTGGTCCTGTAACTCGCCCACTAGAATGGGGAAGGAGAGTATGTCTTCAGCCCATTGGTGTGGCTCTGGAAAGAAGACACTATCCTCTGGGCCAAAGCCTACTGCTGGGTTACAACTCTCAGCAGAACCTTGCTCTCAGCTGAATATTGAAGAGTCTCAGTGGTTTTGACTCCCACGTGTCCATCCATGTTAACCCCCTTCATGTACCCTCCTTCTGAACCATTCCCTGAGTTTGACATGCCATCACCCCTTAAACATGACTTTGCTTGGGGAATCTCCTCATGTGTTTTACCCTTACTCTTCACTTTAAGAAATCCCTAGTTTCCTCTTTAGTGTTGAGGCTGCCTCCATTCTGGCATTTTCAGCGTCCTGCAGTGTCCAGCAGGCTTTCTCCTTCAATCTCTTCCCCCAGAGTACACTTTCTCTACAAAGAGCTTGGAAGATTCCCAACAGGGACAAAGCTTGCCTTTCCTTTCCCTTTATGGCCCCCTCACTTAGCCCTGGAGTTTTAACACAACAGAGGCTTCTGTTCAAAAAAGCCCATGTGTGGAGCACTTTGAGGCCTGCCAAGCATTTTATAGACATCTGATTTGTTACTTTTAATTGCCCTGTGAGCTATCAGCCCTCTCCCATCCTATTTTATTAATAATTGAACTAAGCCTCTGAAAACTTCCCTCCCAAGGAAGTTCTCATAGTTGTCTAGGGCAGGATTGGAACCCAGGTCACCCTGACTTTGAAGCCCAGGCCTCCTTCTACTGTACTCTCTGCCTCTGGAATGGATTTGAATTCGTCCTCAAGTTGTCTAAGACCAATCCTGGTTCTGCATAGGAGCCTTGATGTGAACACCACCGGCCTGTGACATGGGAACCTTCCTGTGGTCTCACCATACAACAGACCTTCAACTCTGATAAGGCAGAGATGAAAAGAGAGAGGGTCAGCCCCATCCAAAAGATTAGGCTAGCTGTGTGGATCAGTAGTTGATCAATGGTCATTCTTGAACTCTTGGAGTCTCTGCCTTTGATGGCTTCTAGAGGGTGGATGATTTGGGAGATGACCTTTCAGGGATGCCGACCTTAAACCAGTGAGCTAAGGCTGCTCTCCAGAGCTTTAATGGTAGCCAGGAAGATGAAGGTCTTCATTCTTTGGAGACTTACTTGTCAAACCCAGGGAATTTCTTTGGAGAGCCATCACTGCCCCTGACCATTTAGTTTAGGTTGAGGAAGAGAGAAGAGAGGAAAGGAGAGCTGAGAATTGTGACAAAATACACCACCTGCAGTTCCTGCTCTGATGGGAGGTTTTGCTTCCCTGACTCTTAGAAAGTTAACGTTTCTCCAACCCATCTGAATCCCGCCTAACCCTAACCCTTCATATATTAAACACTGTGTGTAAAGCACTAGACTAGAAACTGAAACTAAAAACTAAAAGGAGCTAATCCTTCAGCAAAAGGATTCCAAAAGACAGAGGTGTGAAGAGTGAGTGAATTCCAGTGCTGAGAAGACAAAATGGAAAAAGGCACAGGGGCAACTTGATAGCTCAGTAGATAGAGAGCAAGGTCTAGGTCCCCAGGAAGACCTCTCTATAAGAAATTTACCTGGTATTCAGTGAATCATCAATTGATAGCCATTTAGTATTCTACAGTATTGGTGACAAGTGTGGGGATACAAAGACAAAAAGGAACCAATTCTTACAGTCAAGGAGCTTCCATTCCAATGGTGGAGGTAAAATTAATATACACAGTATTGCCAACTACAAAATATGTACACACTGGGAGATGGGAAGAATGAGGAAAAAATGCAGGCAGTCCTCAGCTAGAGTTGTTATTGAATAATGCAGCAGACATAGAACAGATCTTTACATTGCATATTAAAGGCCTCCAGTTTTTAACTGTTTTGTACTGTTGAAGAGAAATATATAAAGATTTAGTTAGCAGAGAGACATCAATTTTTGGAGGAAACTAGTCCAGGAATGACACCATGGCCTCTGGACTATGAGGAAATGGATTTGAATTCAGTATCCAATTATAGGCAATTAAAACAGGCAAGTAAGTCAGTATTACAAGTTATGGAGAGGCATTCCTGTAGGCCAAATGCATGGCTAAATTTTGAAAAAAATGAGACGGATACCATAAGAAACACTTGAAGGGTTCCTTGATCATATTCTTGAGGCAGCAGAGACAGATTTAGGACTTGACATAATGGCAGATTAACACCATTGCCCATGTCAAAGCATATATTTTTCGATAATTTGGTAGCTGCGGTCAGGAAATACTTTTAAGTTATACTGTCCTGATTGATAGCTAATGACCCTTGATGAATTAAAGGGAAAGGCAACATGTACAAGCAGCAGACAAAGATAAGGCTGCTGATGACAAAGATGGTATCATTGAAAGATAGGGAAAACACCTAAGGGAAGCAAACAATTGGGCAAAGGACAGTGAAATCAAGGTCAAGGCAATGGCACCACTAAGATCTGTGCGGCCAAAGGAACAACAATACAATAGAGAAATAACAGGTATGCAGGCTCAAAATGGTGTTTTCTATGCAATCACATCAGTCATTCTGTGAGGGATTGCAGATTTAGGGGACAATTTAACAGGCAGAACAACAGGTACAACAATAATAATGTCTACAGGGGAAATGGTAACAACTGGAATAATAATTATAGACAAAACAACTTTGCCACAATGAATGTTGCCAGGGACAACAAGCTCTGAATCTTGCAACAATGAAGGACGGGGTTAGATCAGGGATAAGACCCAAGTACAGCCAAGTGATATCTGGTAATACAGGAGACCAGAACAAAGGGGCATGTTTGTTATGAAGGTGTACCCAGAGTTCAAAAGTTTTGGAAAAATCAAGTGGAAATGGATTAATAACATGAAATTGTGTGAGTTAAGAATAATGATAATGGACGTGTGAATAATATGAATGGAATTAATGGTGATTTGATTAGTGTTGATAATAATTGTGAGGAAATAGAAAATTGTGACGTAAATAGAATTGGAAATTCTAATGATTGTGTAATAATAGGGAGTAATGGAAATTGTGATTTGATTAAGGATACTGTGATTGTAAATGAGGACAATGATACCAAACTAGAAGTGAAAAGGACTAATGAGAGGAGAGTAAAATCAGAAAAAGGAGTTAAAGATGTGAAAGCCTAGGAACATCATGTAATTCAAAAAGATGTTAACTGGGATAGACAGGAAATAGCTGAGCTTTGTTCTGATGTTACATATTCAAACTCTGGGAGCAGAGTCTCACCTTTATTGACAGGTGAAGACAGTTGGAAAACCCGAATGTTCCCAGAGGCCATGAGGACAGGAGGAAAGGCAATTGGCCAGAAAGGATATAAATACCTTGGCAGCCCATGACAGGGACTCTTTGGACCCCTTGGGTTTTGGGGACCTGTTGGCTTTGCTTTGGCTGAGTTTTGCCTAAACTCTTGCCTTTTGGACATTTGATCTTGAACATTGATTGACCTGTGGATCCTCTGATTCTCTCTGAATCCCTAGATATTAGGCACCTAAACCATCTCTAGATATTTAGGTATCCCGGGGCCCTGGGGGGTTCTGAGGAGAATAAGAAGAGGGTGGTAAGGGTGGAATTTCCTGAAAGCTGTTGCAAACAACTAGCAGTAAGAAGCTGAGAGAAACCATCATCAATATTTGCATCATCCAAAAGTTTGCTTACTCTGGTTTGGCTGTGGCCAGGCTGAGCCAGAGGAGGTGAAGAACAAGCCAGCATTACTGAACAGCCTACAGTCCTGAGGGATTATTGTCATAGATTTAGTGATAGGGCCACCTATTCCCCAACCCTTTCCTGATCATTCCTTTCCCTTGTTAAACAACATAGATAAAAGTTATTAAGTACCTTCCTGGAGTAGTTATTCCATCACCACTCTGGGGAGGGAGCAGCACAGTCAGATGAATGTTATACACGGCTGATAGAGCCCAATACCAATAATCAATCAACCCCAGGTTGGACCTGAAAGGGTTACCCATTCATTGACCTTTAGGGATCCTGCTTGGGCACTGTTATAAAGAAGGGCAGTTATTATAACATCCAGCTGGGTGGCAGGACTCTGGTGTCTCTGCACCAGCCATTAGGGAACTAAATCAAGCTCCCTCAGATCAGTATCACAGATTACTACTACTAATAACTAGCCTAATGGTAGTATCTAGATTACCCTCTTTATTTTTATAACATTAGCTCCTGTGTTGGAAACATTCCAACCACCTAATAGTACAGAACCATATGTGTCTGTAACTATTGGAGACCAGATCTATGACCTGGTTGACACTGGAACCAGTAAAAATTAGTTTTGCAAAGCTTTCCTGAGAATTGTAGAGCTGTTGGTACAGTGGAAGTAGGTGCTACAGGTAAACCTCAGAGAGTAGCAAAATTATAACCAAAAAAGATTACTTTATGTAAGAGGGAAAATTTAGGTATTTATAGATATATATTTAAAGTGTGGCTGCCAGGAATCAACAATTCAGGTTGATTCCATAATTAAATCAGACCCAAGTCAGCATTGGGTTGAGGCAAGTTTATTTACAATCAGGAAGGTAAAGTATAGGAATAAAGAGAAAGGGAGAGGCTAGTCCAGGCCAAAGGCCTGGATGGAGAGAGAAGGTTAAAAGGCTAAATAAATGAAGCTGTAAGCCACAAGGCCCAACAGCCAGATAGGCTGGTGCCTGCTTAGGTAGAGTTTAGAAACGGCCCAGTCAGGCCAAGGAAGTCAGCCTAACTTACCCACATGACAATACAGAGTGGAAGCGGTTTGAGGTCTCAGGAGCTCCTTCAGCACCAAGTTCAAGGCGGGAACTGCCTCCACAGGAAGTAACCAACTTACTTAAAGAGATAGTGTCACTTCCCATGGGTCCACCTCTAATTCACATGGACAAATGGCAGTCTCTACATTGATTTGGACTGCCCAAAGGGCAGTCCCTTGTTCTTGATTTGTTACTTATTGTCATGTGTGGTTAACTCATCACCCCTCCCCACTAAGGAGGGTGAGGGTGACATCATTTCTATACCTAGGTTGAGTAGATTTTTTGACTATGAATGGGCTCGATTTAATTCCATTTACACATTTAGGACCTTTATCTGTGGAGCATGCATTTCTCTGTATGCCTGAATGTCCCATGAACCTTTTGGGAAGATATTTTCTGTGTAAATTACGAGCAACTATCCAGTGTGCTAAATCTGGTGACATATCTTTACATCTTCCAGAAGAATCTTTCAAAGAAAGTAAATTGCTGCATTTTGTGGATGAGATTCTTCTACCATCCCCAAAAGCAAAGGTGTGTCTGAGAGATAGCAAGATTCTTTTGATTGAATTATACAAACTAGGGCATAAAATCTCCCAGGCAAAATTATAATGGGTTTTGCCTCAAGTGCGAGTGCAATATCTTGGATTTGTGTTGTCAGAGGGTTGCAGAAGTATCACTCAAAAAAGAATAGCAGACGTTGTTATATTCAAATCCTGAGAAAACCAAAATGCATTCAGAAAGAAAGGTTTAGGTCTTAGACCTTTACCATATTGTCCATTTGAGAGTTTGTAAATTGATTACATCATCATGCCTAAAGCTGGAAGATTCAAGTTTTATCTTGTAATTGTTGATAGCTTTGTTTTATCTACGTACAAGACCAAAAGCAGATATATATATATCATTGCATGAAATGCTCTTTGGACATGCTCCATTACAGGCAAAGACTTGTAAGGCTGTTTATACATCTCTCTTAGAAGGATATTGACAAACTGCTTCATATTTAAGTGCTTTACAAGAAAGGCTAAGAGATGTGTAAATAGAATTAGCTCGATCCCATTAATAGTCAAAAATCTACTCAACCCAGGCGTGCTAATGATGTCACTCTCAGCTCCCTTAGTGGGGAGGGGAGACGGGTTACCCACACATGACAATAAGTAACAAATCAAGAATAAGGGACTGCCCTTTGGGCAGTCCAAATCAATGTAGAAACTGCCATTTGTCCATTTGAATTAGAGGTGGACCACAGGAAGTGATGAAAGACACTATCTCTTTAAGTAAGTTAGTGAACTTCCTGTGGGGGCAGTTGCTGTCTCGAACTGGAAGAAGAAGCATCTCCTGAGACCACAGACAGATTACGCTCTATATTGTCACGTGGGTAAGTTAGGCTGGCTTTCTTGGCCTAGCTGGGCCAATTCTAAACTCTGCCTATCTGGCTGTTGGGCCCTGTGGCTTACAGCTTCATTATTAAGCTTTATAACCTTCTTCTCTCTCAGTCCAGGCTGGACTAGCCTCTACTTTTCTCTTTATTCCTACTTTTACCTACCTATTGTAAATAAACTCTTCAACCCGATGCTGACTTGGGTCTAATTTAATTACGGAATCAACCTAATTGTTGATTCCTGGCGGCCACATATTTTAATATATATCTATAAATACCTAAATTTTATTCCTTACAATTTGGCTGACCACTTAGGTCTCGAACTTCCTCGATCTTTCTGATTTTTCTTGAATTCTTCTTTATACCTATCCTTAAGTCAGCATTATATGGGAGTATTAATTCAATCTGATCAGTTGGATTATTCTCTTCATAATCTTCAATCAGGTGATATGGTCTATGAAAAATTTTTGCCAAAACATTAGCAACAGAACAGAGTTGTGTTGGTCCTTACACAATTGTATTAGTACACTATATGTAGTTATTTTGTATGTACTAATTAAGTATGTACATTCAGTTTTATGTAAAAATTCAGTTTGACATAATTTAGAATAAGATTGTTGAATCTTTATCTTTTTAAATGTAATTTATATAAGCAAGTTTAATGTTTTGTTTTAACTTTAATGTAAAAAACTTATACAATGTTATGTTAATTATATATTTTTCAAAAATTTTTGCATCATAGTAGTAGAATTTTACGAATTGTTTATAGGGGTTATATTTTAATGTTTGCATGAAGTTTGGGTTTGTATTTCTATTTTGCTATTAAATGTTGAATTTTGTTTTGTATTTGTTTACTTTGTACTTTGAACTGTGTAACTGTTCATTGTATAATTTCCTTTTACCTTTCTTTGACTCAATCCCTAGAGTAAGGTAGTGTTAGATAAAATAGAGTAAGTGTAGTTTGCTTATTATTTGGGGTTAGAATTTTAGTTAGTTATTAATGCACAAATACCAAAATATTGTGTGGAACACCATTTTGGGTATGTGCAAAGGGGGAACTGTTGTAGAGAAAATATAGATTACAATTTAGTTAGTAGAAACCAGACTTTGCCTGGCAAGCTGGCAAGAGAACTTGGAATCCTGTCACAGGGGACACTTTCACACAGTGACTCTGAGTTGGCAGTTGTTGGAGATGTAATCAGCTGTCTGGGTGAGCCTGTGTGTGGTGTTTTGGGATCTCAGTACTTTGGAGTTGTTCCTTGGACTTGAATACTAAATCTTCAATCAAGAACAGTGAAGTTGCAGGTTGAGAGAGGATTTATCTGTGTTGGTGGACACACAGGTAATCCTATCACCCTCACTTCCCACTTGGATTATCTTGCTGTGTAACCTGTATTTCCTGGGACCAGCTGAGACATCTAGAGATCACCCTAGAATAGCTTCATGAGATACTCTTAACCTTGACAAGCCAGTCCTTGCCCTAGACAGTCTGCTGGTAGGTTTTAGTGTTTAGGTTAGTCATCACCATCCCTCCATTCCCTGACAGTTACCTTTTGACCTAAATGGTAGTTTCTCCTACTTCCCTTCATTCCCTGTCCTAGTTTGTTATTAAAATCCTTTTATACAGTTAATGATGTCAGCAAGACAGTGTATGATAAACCCAAAGAGCTCAACTTTTGGGACATGAATCCACTATTTGACAAAAACTGCTGGGAAATATGGAAAACAATATGGGAAAGATTAGGTTTAGATCAACATCTTACACCCTACACCAAGATAAATTCAGAATGGGTGAATGACCTGAATATAAAGAGGGAAACTATAAATAAGCTAAGTGATCACAAAATAGTATACCTATCAGATCTCTGGGAAAGGAAAGATTTTAAAACCAAGCAAAAGTTATAGAAAATTACAAAATGTAAATTAAATGGTTTTGATTATATCAAGCTAAAAAGCTTTTGTACAAACAAAAACAATGTAGTCAAAATCAGGAGGGAAACAACAAATTGGGAAAAAATCTTTATAACAAAAAACTCGAACAGGGGTCTAATTACTCAAATATACAAGGAGTTAAAGCAATTGTATAAAAAATCAAGCCACTCCCCAATTGAAAAATGGGCAAGAGACATGAATAGGCAATTCTCAGGTAAAGAAATCAAAAGTATCAATAAGCACATGAGAAAGTGTTCTAAATCTCTAATAATTAGAGAAATGCAAATCAAAACAACTCTGAGGTATCACCTCACACCTAGCAGATTGGCTAAAATGAAAGAAGGGGAGAGTAATGAATGCTGGAGGGGATGTGGCAAAATTGGGACATTAATGCATTGCTGGTGGAGTTGTGAACTGATCCAACCATTCTGGCTGGCAATTTGGAATTATGCTCAAAGGGCTATAAAAGAATGCCTGCCCTTTGATCCAACCATACCATTGTTGGGTTTGTACCCCAAAGAGATCATAGATAAACAGACTTGTACGAAAATATTTATAGCTGTGTTTTTTTGTGGTGGCAAAGAACTGGAAGAGGAGGGTTTGCCCTTCAATTGGGGAATGGCTGAACAAATTGTGGTATATGCTGGTGTTGGAATACTATTGTTCTAAAAGGAATAATAAACTGGAGGAGTTCCAGGTGAACTGGAGAGACCTCCAGGAATTGATGCAGAGTGAAAGGAGCAGAGCCAGAAGAACATTGTACACAGAGACTGATATACTATGGTAAAATAGAATGTAATGGACTTCTGTACCAGCAGCAATGCAATGACACAAGACAGCTATGAGGGATTTATGGTAAAAAACGCTACCCACATTCAGAGGAAGATCTGCAGGAGAGGAAACATAGAAGATAATCAATTGCTTGAATGCATGGGCTGAGGCGGACATGATTGGGGATGTAGACTCGAAACGACCACACCAATGCAACTAACAACAATATGGAAATAGGCCCTAAACAAGGACACATGTTACAACCAGTGGAAATGTGCGTTGGCCATGGGTGGGGGGAATGCAGGGGGTGAAGGGGAAAGTAGGGGTATGAAGCATGTAAACAGGTTAAAAATGAATATTAATAAATGTTTTTAAAAAAATCCTTTTATACAGACCTTCCTTGTTCTTCTCCTTTCCCAGACAAACCTGGTATTTAATTGTCAACAAGAACCCAGTGAAATAACCCCAGCAGCTTCTCCTAGTGTTTTCCCTCTCTCCTCCACCTGAGCATTGGCCATTGATGAGCCAAAATTCTCAGCCCCCTGGGGGCCCAGGCTTGGGTTTCTAAGGTGAACAGTCAACCTTCCTGTCCAGTAATGTGTTTAGGCTTCTGTGGGCCATCTTATTCTCAGGCAGATTCCTTCCTGGTCCTATAACTGGCCCCATGTAAGGGGGAAAAGGATTTTTTGGTCGTATATATTAAAAGGTGGTTGCCAGGGGAAATTTCCCCAATTAAGGAATAACCTCAAGTCAAAATTGACTTTTATGGGAATTTATTTACAACTGAGAAGAGGTAGAAGAAATAAGGAAATAGAAATCTAACACAGTAGATAAATTGCAATGATCCCCTAGGTAAATCTAATTAGCCCTCAGCTGAGAGTCAGAGGGTCAGAGGCCCAGAGGCCCAGAGGTCCTGAGGTCCGGAGGTGAATGAAGCAAAGCTTCATTCACAGAGTCTCTATTAAAGGGAAGTTCCTTCAGAGAAGTTCAAGAAGATTCAGTCTTTAAACTCACCACATGGAATTCCAAAGAATATATTGAGAGCAGTCTCACCAAGATCTCAGTGTCCTAGCCAGCACTCCTCCATAAACCAGGAAAGGTAGAAAGAAGACTTCCTTCTCCAGAAGACCTCCTTCTCCAGAAGCCTTCACCAGCCTTCCTCCTCCAGACAGCCTTCTTGGCTTTTATGGTGATTTCCTGAACCCTCTTTAGAGCTTTCCTGCCACCACCCACCAGGAGAGACAGGATGGACTTCTCAGGAGGCTCTGCACTCTCTCGCTGTCACTGCCTACACCTGCCTGCCAGGAGAGCCAGCTAAGGGCAGAGCTAAAGCAGCTCTCCTCTCGTTCCTGCCGCTGCTTCCCTGCAGTCTCCTGACTGCTCCCTCCCAGCTGAGTCCCCCAGTGTCCTGCTCTGGGTCTTGTCTACATGGAGAAGGTAACTGATATACTTCCCTCAGCTTCCCCTCGTTTGTGGCCCGCACCACAGCCACGTGGCTTTTCAAGCATAGCCATGAAGCAGCCAAGCAGCTCCATAGTGGCGGCTCTGTACACAGTCCCACACCCTGTGCTCCTGGTCACTGCTAGGTGCAGCCCCACCCCCACGTAGTGGCTCACTCGCCATTTAAACCTCCATTTCCCTCCTCCAACCTCTACCCAAGCCATCCCTTGGCTCCTTTTGGATGGATGGATCTGATTTCTTGTTACATGAACACTAGCTGCAGTAGAGTAACATCAGAGTCTCAGAACTTTGTCTTCTCTAAATCGGTGTCTTTTGTAGGGCTCTAAGAATGGGATAAATATAGAGAATTGCAAAGATGAACACTTATGACAAACTCTGGCCTAAAATCTACATCCATTTTCTTATACACAAAAATATCTACAATCTGATTTCCATTTCCCTTCAATCTTCTCACCATCTTTGTTTAGTCCATTTTAGTGGTGTCTCATTGTTCATGACCCCATACCAGAGTGGTTGGCAATTTTCCTTCTCAAACTTAACTTCTACGGGAAGAAACTGAGGCAAACACAATTAAGAGACTTGAAGAGGGTCTTACAGCTATTAAGAGGCTGATGCCAGATTTGAACTCAGGACAATGAGTTTTTCAGTTATCAGGCCCAGCATCCTAGCCACCACATCCACAGCTGCCCCTCTCTAACCATTACTATGAGTCAAACGGATGTTTCCTTCTCATCTAGATTGGCTATGGCCCATTTGATTCTATTCTTAGTGACACAGTCCAGTTTCCTTCTCTCTATCAGATGCCCCCAAAGACTCTTTTCTTCACAAAGGTGTTGTCTGCTTAATTGCACATTTTCAATGGAACCGGATAGGCCTCGTTGCAACAGATGATATGAGAGGTGAGCAATTCCTCTGGAAAATGAGAGCAGAAATGATAAAGAATGGAGTTTGTGCGTCCTTCACAGAGAAGATCCCTGTCACTGAGAGAAGACACACGGAATCACAGGAGACCTTCATGCCCAGGATCATGATTTTTATCAAACCAAGTGATTCTCATCCATGGTGACAGATTCATGAATCACTCTGAGATACTCACAAATTCCTTTATTTCTAGTACAGAAGGTATGGATTGGCCCATCTCACTGGGATGTGGCAGTGAGACGTCTCCACTTTGAAGGTGATTCTTTCCATGGGGCTCCCACATTTTCATATTTGAAGAGGGAAATTCCTGGGTTCAAGACTTTTCTTAAGACAGCAACACCTTCTAAATACTCAGATGGCATTTTACATAGGGGATTCTGGCTCTCAGCTTTCAGATGCCCAGATCAAGCGGAAATCTCAGAGCAAGAAACATGTTCATCAAATGCTTCCTTACTTTGCTTCTGTGCTCTTTTGATATGACCGTGTCTGGCTTGAGTTACACCATCTACAGTAGTGTCTATGCTGTGGCTTGGGCTCTCCAGGAAATGTTTATGAGGAAACTGGAGAAAAGTCCAAAGAGAGATGAAGACTGTTTAGTACGTCATCCTTGGCAGGTCATATTGAATGGCTGGCCACTCCTTAGCTGTGATGTAGTGAGGATGTATTTGGGGAATGGCTGGGACAAGACGTATAATGGTGTCTCTGTCAACTCTCCAATTCCATGATTAGATGTTCCTTAAGGATTTGTGCTGTTCGTTTCCAAGGCTTGTCAGTCTGCCTATGAAGCTCATCATTCCTGTTTCCTTCACAGAATCTTTGGTTTGGAAGGACTTCAGGGATTGTCCAGCGGTCCTACACATATCTGAACAGGAACAACTTTTGCAACAACGTCGACGGTTCCTCGTAAGGCTCCTGCCACTTCCAAAGGCCTCTCCTTCCATTTCCTGGCGGCTCCAAGTGTTGAATAACAAGTCATCATTAGGCTAGGCGAGGATGCTTAGGCCACATTGGACGGCAATCGAGTCCTCGTCACCTCTCTACCTGCGAGGGATGAATTTTCTCCTGAATTCTTATTCTGAATTCTAAATGAATCAAGTCCATTTTCTATGTCTTCATAAGTC
>NC_058130.1:797778426-797791698 GCF_016433145.1 Gracilinanus agilis | reverse complement strand
CCATCAGAGAATCCACACTGGAGAGAAACCTTATGAATGTAAACAGTGTGGAAAGGCTTTCACACAGAGTAGCCAACTTGCTGTTCATAAGAGAATCCATAGTGGAGAGAAACCTTATGAATGTAAACAGTGTGGAAAGGCTTTCACACAAAGGGGCTCTCTTGCTGCACATGAGATAATCCACAGTGGAGAAAAACCTTATGAATGTAAACAGTGTGGAAAGGCTTTCACAAAGAGGGATTCTCTTGCTGTCCATCAGAGAATCCACACTGGAGAGAAACCTTATGAATGTAAGCAGTGTGGAAAGGCTTTTACCTGGAAGATCTCTCTCACTGCACATCAGAGCATCCACACTGGAGAGAAACCTTATGAATGTAAACAATGTGGAAAGGCTTTCACAAAGAGGGACTCCCTTGCTGTCCATCAGAGAATCCACAGTGGAGAGAGACCTTATGAATGTAAACAGTGTGGAAAGTCTTTCACACAGAGTGGCAGTCTTTCTGTCCATCAGAGGATCCACACTAGAGAGAAACCTTATTAATGTAAACAGTGTGGAAATGTTTTTACCTGTAAGATCTCTCTCACTGCACATCAGAATCCACAGTGTAGAGAAACCATATGAATGTAAACTGTGGAAAAGCTTTCAAACAGAGGAGCAAACTTGCTTCACATCAGAGGATCCTCACTGGAGAGAAACCTTATGAATGTAAACAGTGTGGAAATGCTTTCACTCAGAGGGACATTTGCTGTATATCAGGGCATCCACACTGGAAAGAATCCTTATAAGTGTAAACTGTGGAAAGGCTTTTACATAGAGCAGCAAAGTTGCTGCATATCAGAGAATCCACACTGGAGAGTGTTTTATTTGAATATCTTACCCAAAAACTATGATCCCCAGCAAAACTACTATTCCCAGAACCCCACAGACTTCCTGTCATTATGTGCTGACATAGACAGGGTATAAATTAGGTGAAGTTCCATGTCTAGCTTTCTTTTCCTTCCTGTGGGTGCCGTTGGCAGAGCGGGCATTTTGAGCAGGTAGACAAACTCAGTCACATGGTTTTATTTTGTCAGATAAACTTTATAGATGTAATATTTCAATTGTTGGACATTAATTTAACTCTTTCAAGAGAAACTTTATGAATGTAAACTGTGTGGAAAGGCTTTCACACAGAGGAGCAAACTTTCTGCACAACATAGAATCCACAGTTGCGAGAAACCTTATGAATATAAACAGTATGGAAAAGTTTTCACACAGCATGGCAAACTTTCTGCACATCAGAGCATCCACACTGGAGAGAAACCTTATGAATGTTGATAGTGTGAAAAGGCTTTCACACAGAGGGACTCCCTCACTGTCTATCAGAGAATCCACATTGCAGAGAAACCTTATGAATGTAAACTGTGGAAATGCCATCACACAGAGGAGTAAACTTTCCGCACATCAGAAAATCCACAGTGGAGAGAAACATAATTGTATTGTATAAAATTATGCATTATTCTCCAGCATACATTAATTAGTATTAGTAATCTTTGGCAACTTCCTATAGGAAATTAATGAAATGTAGGTACTCTTCAGAAGGGAAATAGTAATCTCTCCTCATGAAGAGCAGAGAAATCTTCCTCCCCAAGCAGCTTTTTATATATACATAAATATACACCTTGAATTCAATTTGTTAATGTGGCCCAAACCCCCTCTTTTCTCCTCTTTTTTATTATGGATTAATAAAATCTAGATTAACCAAATCCTAGTGAACCTGCAGTCCACCAGTCAGACTTATTAGACAGAAGGCCTGGAGCTTAAAGTCAGCTTTCTTTATTCACAGGATCCATGGGCAGTGAACTTGTGGCCTGATGGGCAGGGACTGCTAGGGCCCCAGTGCATAGACTAGGGTGTAAGGTTACTGGATGACCCTGTGGCTTTCATCCTTCCACTCTCTCTTCCACAGCTCTCCGTGTGAGGGAGCATAATCCTTGATTTCTAGTCCCCAAGTACAACTACATCTGTAGTGTGGTCTCAGGTTCATGATCAGAGATGGGGTGTGGTGGGTCACCCAGGATTGTCCACAGGACCCAGGGCATGGCTAGAAGATGAGGGAATCTTCACTCCCTTCCAGCATGTCCTCCTGAATTGAATATTTGTGGCCCTATTGTGGGGCCAGGAGGCCTGGCAAAGCTCCATCTGGTGATGGTAGGATGATACTGACACAGTGGTGACCCTGGCTCATTAACTAGAGCACAGCTGACCAGGAGTATGTCCTTGGTTCTGTGAGAGATGTAATGAACCACCTCGATCTGATGGTGGTCCAATTCTTGGACCATATTAGGCAAGCCAGCCAGAGGCTGAAGGAGCCCATACTGGGGTAGAGTTTCTGAGACCATCTTGGCCACTATACCACTGCTCTGGGCAGGGCTGAACCATGACTGATGCTGTCCTCAGGATATTCAGAAGTTATCAAACATAGGGCTCTGGCCCTATGTTTGATCCTGAAGTTCCGAAGAGTCAGTGGCAGAAGACCATCCCAACTTTTAACAGGAAGGATAAAGATCCACCAAGGTAGTTGCCAGGAGCTGGGGCAGGGATTGCTTTTTGAGGCCTACCGGGCCTGAGGCCTAGGATTCACTGACTTGTAACCTGAACCCATTTCCCTTACATTGGGATGTGTGGGATCTGGGGGCTCATGGTAGGAGTTAAAGGATCTGATGAGTCTGTGAATGCTGTCCTGCTTATTAAGCTTGTGGTCCCCAGGGTAGGGTGACCCCAGGCACTTTTCCTCTGTCATTTTGAAATGGTTCATGTAAATGTGTGTAGCTTTTTCCCCTTAGGAAAGACCCTGCGGGCATTCTGTGCTAGTGATTAAAGCCACTTAGCTCCACAAAAACCAAATTTTGGGGACCTGTTACCCTTCTAGTCCATACAAGAAGGCCTTGTTCCTAGTGGGGGTTGGAGGGAGGGTGAGCCCTATCCTTGAGGCAGCACCCAGGAACCCTTAAGCAGCGAAAGGGCCCCTGTGGCTGGTAGTGATCTCCCCTGACAGCCCAGCTAAGACTCTTAACAAGAACACTTAACAATGAGGGTTTTGAGGTGGGAGCTTAGTCCTTCATGCCTGTCCTGTGCTTTCTCTCCCAGGACTTCACAGAATTGGGACTTGAGCCCTTGCTGAGGCCCCAGGGGCAGGTCCTGGTGTCAGTAGGTTGGTGGTATTCTGGTAGGGGACTTGCCCATTAACCAGACCTTGTTGCATCCCTAGCGTCAGTTCACCTCTGGGCCCAGGGGTGCCTCATACATGATGATTAAGAACTGGTGGTCCTCAAAGCAGGAGGCTTGGGGGCTCTATTCTCCTGTTTCAGCTGGCGGAAATGGAGCCCCAGGCAGTGACCAGCTCCTCTCCAGTCTGAATCTCTTAGGCCATCCCCACTGTAGGAATGCAGGCTTTTTTGGGGGTGGAGCTAGAAAGCCAGGAGCAGCCTCGGGGAGGGGCACAGCGGGCATCAGAACCTCTCCCTGCTCCTTGCACAGGAGAGTTCTCAAAGGCTTCTATAGAGTAGCTCAGGCCTGTCCAAGAGACAAAACTTGGTGCCCAGGCATCAGTCCATGGTTTAGGATGGCACAGGTCTATGCCAACTAGTGAGCAAGGCACCTGAATTAGAGGATTGGGGCCCCACCTTTGGGCTCAGGGCCTGCTAGGGCCATTGTCTGGTGAGCCCAGATCTATGGAGACACAGATGTGGCCAGAATCAGCGGCCCCAAGCATCAAGGTCTGGACATGGGCCCAGGAAGGGGGAAGCCACCTTCCTCTGAGAACCAGACCAGAATAGTGCCCTTGAGTCCGGGGGAAAATTGGAGGAGACCGTTCTCTAGACTTGCTGAGCCTCAGTCCTGGGGGAAGTTTCCTAGCAGGAGCTGGCATCTCTGACAGGCCTGCGTATCCCAAGGCCCTGCTCTCTTTCTGAGAAGGAACCATCAGGATTTGGAGTTTGTGATGCTATTCTGGGGCAGCTGTACACAGGGCCTGCTTGTAGCAGGGGATGGTGCTGCAGGTGTGGCCTTGACCTGTTCGTCAGAGAAGGGAGACTTCAGCTGGCCCGCTGTGGGGACTAGTTCTGCCATCTTTGACCCTCCACCCAAGAGGTAAATGTGGGGAATTTGGGGAAGGTGTCCTCAGACAGCCCCAGGGCAGGGCCTAGTGAGAGTAGAGTAGGATTAAGCCAGCATAGATGCCTTCCCTGGAACCAGGCCCTGGCAGTGACTGAAAGTGACTCTCATGCCTCTGTTTAAGCCCTGGACATGGTGGGATCAAATTCTTAGTCAGAATCTCCTGATCAGGGCAACCCTCTGTCCTGGTTTTTCTCAGAGCCTAGATTTGGCCAGGTGGGCTAGTGGTTCGGGTCAGGCACATGTGATTCCCTTGACAGGCAACAGCCGGGTGGCTGGCACCTTGGTGCCCTCCCTAGGAGCCTGTGGGTCCTTTGTGCCTCTGAGGGCTTCCCCTCCTTTGGGTCCAGGTCCTCCGGGGGCTGTGTGCCCACGTCATGCCAGTTTATTTTCCCAGGTCCCTCTAGATCAGTGATGGGCAAACTATGACCCATGGGCCAGATGCAAATGTTCTATCCGGCTGCCACTGCCTCCACCCCAGATCAACAGAGCCTCCTCACCTCCACCGTAGCTAGATATAATTATATTGGCCTGCCTAAAGTTTTTTTCCTTTCCTTTGGCCCCCTCTTTAAAAAGTGTATCCGTCACTGCTCTAAATGGTCCATTGTATTGGGGACGGCCAGGATTAGGCCAGCGACTCATCCCATTCCCTGATTTTGGAGTGGGTCCAACCAACAGCCTTCTGGTCCAGTTTCAGCCCTGTGATGACCTTTGTTGTTGGACTCTGAGGCTGCCCGGGTAGAGGGAGGCATGTTCTCTGGGAGCTTTCCTGCCAAATGGGCTACTCCAAGGCGAGGACGGCCTGGACTCTGCCCGAAGGCCCGATGTGACCCAGCATCCACTCCATGGAGGCTCAGGGAGGACACAGTCTTGTCCTCAGGATCCAAAGACAGTAAAGTTGTGGCTCAATGGCTGAGGTCTGCCAGAGCCTTGGGCGGGTCGCTTTAGGTGAATTATCTCTTTGGCCCTGTAATCTGGGGCCAAAACAGTTTCTCCTTTTTGGTTGTTGTCTTGGTCCTGAGGTCGGGGACTGGGTGAAGCTGCAGCCCTTCTCTGCCCTATCTGCGCCCAAGCTCCGCATTCCTCAGCCTCCTGGGGTCCCGAGTGTCGCTCTTAGAGGTAAGTCTGGTGTCCAGAGCCAGCCCCAGAGAACCTAGAGGTTTCCCCATGCTCGCTCGGACCCTGGCGTCGTAGGTGGAGTGGGGGAGGGGTGATCAGCTGGAGCTTTGGTGGGAGTAATTTAACCCCCTCATAGTGTGGAAATGCCAATACCCTGCCTACCTTCAAGGCTGCACCCTACATCGGAGACCCTTTACTCTTCTAATTTTGTTTTTTGTCCTTTTGAGGCACTTTGTATTGATTGGTGGTGAGGAGAAGAAAACTCTTGCTGCTCCTCTGAGGCCATCTTCACCCAGAACTCTTGAGAGCACTGGGATTCCAAAAGGGAGTGGTGAAGAGGGAGCAAATTCCAGTGCTAGGAAGACAGAACAGAAAAAGACATAAGGGCAGCTGGGTAGCTCAGTGGATAGAGAGCCAGGTCTAGGTCCTCAGGAAGACCTTTCTATAAGAAATTTGCCAGCTAGTCAATAAATCATCAATTAATCGATCAGTAGCTGTTTAGACAAGTGTGGGGCTACAAAGACACAAAGGAGCCACTTCTTACCATCAAGGAGCTTCCATTCCAGTGGAGGAGACAACATGAATGTACACAGTATTGCCAACTACAAACTATGTGTACAGGGAGGAACTGGGAGCTGGGAGGAACGAGGAAAGGTTAATGCAGGCGGTCCTCAGCTAGAGTTGTTAGTGAACAGTACAGCAGACACACAGCAGATCTTGTGTTGCATACTAAAGGGCTCCAGTTTTTAAGTGTTTTGTACTAAGAGAATAGATTAAAAGGAACAAACATCATCAGTTAAGTAAAAGGAATCCCCAGAATCAGTGTGCTCTTTGCCCCACCAATAATCCATGCTATACACAAAATGGGCCATCCTTGGGTGCCATGTTGCTTACCAGTAACATCTCAGCATAGAGGGAAAGGAATTGTGCATCCCGTGGAGGCAGAAGCTATTGTTTCAGCTCTCATGGCTCTTGCCTCTATCTGGGAATGGGGAGAAGTTTTTGAGTCTAAACTTTGAGCCCTTGTTTTTCTCCTGCCCATGCAGAGCAGTGTCCAAAGTGCCCAGAGGCTGAATATCCAAACAGACCACTGCTGCCCTCTATCCTCTGCCTTAAATCAAGTAGTCTGTTTTAGATGGAATATATCATTATCCCTAAGTATCGGCATGTCTCGTAATGGCACCAATGGAACTGGTTGTTTATGATTTTCCAAAGCATTTTGTTCCTCTTCTAATTTTGCTTCGTCATTATTTGTGTAACCAGAAGCTTCCCCAGTTGCTTTTCAGCTAGACCATAAGCATTGCCAGTTTGAATGTAAAGTTCTAAACGATCCATTTTAACCTGTTTTAGTAACTTTAGTAACTGATTCACCTCTGAATCTCTACAACACCAGGCAACCATCACCTTACAACAAAGCCCATGCAGAGAAATATCCATGTGATCTTACGTGTGCTATAACCAGTTAAGACAGTGTAGGCGCGGGTGCTCAGATAGCCAGTATAGTTAGGGTAAGGCCTGGTTGTGCTTGGGTACGCCCTTAGACCACAAGTATGGAATCAATAATATTCCTTGTCATAATCCAAACAACAAATAATCGGTGCAGTCTCCTGTTATCATTTTCCAGGCATAGATACAACAGATCAGTGGCCCACAAATACTGTGATATTATTAGCCATAATGGAAAAGACTAATATCTAATACAACTCCACAATATTTCTATAACAGTACTAATTTACAGTGAAATTGGATGACACGAGCAGCAAAAGGCAAAAAAAAAAAAAAAAATCAAGAAAAACCCTTGCTCTGGGGCTATTTAAGCCTTGATAGTAAATGGGCTTCACTCAGGGATTTTGTGAATGAGTGTGGTCAAGGAGCAGTCAGTTCTGAGTGGTTCAGCACTCTCTCAGAACTTTCGGTTCACAGCCAAGGGCTAATTCCCCTCACGGAATGTTCCCTTCACCCTGACTTCCAGTCTGCCTCTAGCTCTCAGAGAGCTAACTTCCTGTCCTGCCTTAGCCAACCCTCTGGGACTGGTGCCAACTGGAAAAAAAGAAATATGGGCATTGGGGAATAACTGGGGGCCAGTTAGGGAATGAGAGAAACTGGGGACACTCCCACACCTCACAAGGGAAGGACTGACAGGTAAACACAGAAGAACCAAACAGGAATGGGAGGAATGGGGAATGGCACTTGTCAGTTAAACTGACCACCTAAAGCCAGGGATGTTGGGGAACTTCAAGTACTGGGATCGATGGCTTAGAGGTGTCTCAGGAAGTATTAATAAACAGGTTTATTGTTGGTAAATAAGGGAAGTGGGTGCAAAGGGTTTCTAACACTAAGAAATGGCCCAACTGCCTATATTAAGCTACAGAGAGCTGGAGAGGGTTGGAGTGTTGGGATTCTCACTGCACTTGTACATGGTGCTCCAAGGTGATGCAGGAACCAGGATCAAATCCTTGTACTGCCAGTTAAGTCCACAAAAGCTCTAGGGAGTAAAGCAGACTATTCTGCTGTCCACCAGCAGTTGATCTGAACCTTATCTCTACCTTGGCTGACAGAGTTGATAGATGGTTTCTTCTTCCCTGTAATCCTAAACTTCTTAGCTCCTTAGATCTTAGGAAAGCTGAACCACACAGCACACCCTCCTACTCCCAGCTTGGCCAAGAGAAAAACTCCCTCCTTTTTCAAAAACCTGGCTTCATTCCGTGATGGAATGTCTATGCATGCAGTCCAAGGTTTCTTCAAGCTGTCAGCTGTTTCTGCCTTATCTTAAGTCCTATCCTATAATTTCCCTATAACAGGGAGGACTAGTTAAAAGGTGACACATGGAGATTGTTGGAGTCTGTTGATCACTGGACACAGAGGAGAGCCTATGGCCATTTTGTATCTTGGAGATTCCTGGTTCAAGAAACTTCTGTGTTCCTGGGAGCTGTGGCGTCTTTTTCCATCCTGACAATTTCTCTGTGTGTGAGAACTGCAAGGACCCAACGTCTCTACCCTAAAGACGAGCCTGGCCACCTTGGCTCAGGCCTTTGGCTTCTAAGCCATCCTACCTGGCAAACTCTATGCTGTTTCTATTTATTAGTGGACTAGCTAATTAGGGTTTAAGTAGCTAGAAAATTAGGTAGGGAGATAGAGTAGATAGTGTAGCCCCACTCTGTTGGGTCCAAAGCGACTTTTTCAGGCCAGGCTGAGTGGGAGGAGGAAAGAGTTTATTAAATTGAGGGACTCCATCACCCTGGTCTACTAGCCCACCTTGTGTTTGAGATAAGTCAAGTCACTATTTATACCATAAAGAAAGCAATCAGATCATGTTGCCACCATCATACTGCAGGTGAGGCCTAACATCCAGGCCTACAACTACTATTGGGTTCAGCAGTGGTCCAAACTTCTAAACCAAACCTATTGACTTCTGTCAGTTCCCATACGCCCTTATTTCAACATAGACGCAAAAACCTTAAATAAAATACTAGCAAGGGGACTACAGCAAGTTCTCACAAGGATTATTCACTATGACCAGGTGGGATTTTTACCAGGGATGCAAGACTGATTTAATATTAGGAAAACCATCCACATAATTGACCATATCAATAATCAAACTGACAGAAATGACATGATTATCTCAATAGATGCAGAAAAAGCCCTTGACAAAATACAATGCCCATTCCTATTGAAAACACTCAAAAGTAAAGGAATAAAAGGACCTTTCCTCAAAATGATAAGTAGTATTTATTTAAAACCATCAGCAAGTATTATTTACAGTGGGGACAAATTACAAGCCTTTCCAATAAGATCAGGAGTGAAGCAAAGATGCCTATTATTACCACCATTTTTATTCAATATCTGTAAGGATGGGATTTGTGCTAGGGGAATGGGACAAAAGGAGCCAGAGAAGGAGTGGCTGACAGTTGGTGACAATTACTGGCAGTTGAGACCAGAGAGAATTCTGGGAGTTTCTCTGGGGAAGAGGAGAGGAGAGGGCTTCCAGTGGAGAATTGAGAGAGAAGAGGAAGACATCCCAGCTCAGATCCAGTCCTGAGGGCTTCCTAAGGATCTTCTTTGGAAATTAAAACCCTGATTCCCTGTTCAAAGACATCCCAGCGCTTCTCACTCATCAAGACTTCAACCAAAGAGCCAGCTAAGATTTTGGACTCCATTTTGGGAGCGATCTCTTAGTCTCCTCCCATTACCCAACCTTGTAGAGAAACCCCCCATTCAGTAAAAACTTATAATTATAGAAAAAGATAGAAATAGAAACAGAAGGAGAAGGGGTGGGGGAAGAAGCTTGGAACCCCAAAGGTTCCCTCCTGAGTGACAGACCCCATAGAAATAGAGAAGAGGGCACCCCAAAATCCCTCTGCCCTTCACCCCTTCCCCAGCCCCTGAATTGTGAATAATAAAAGCCATGCATTAGTCAGATAGCATTCCAGAGTACCTGAGAGACTACAAGGGAGGGGGGAATCACAGCTTGGTCTGGCTGTCTCCATCTTGAAGCCAGACCCCACGCTGTGAAGTTGACTGGCCATGGGGGAGGCTTGTATGAACACTTTCCTCTTTCAGAATTGGATTGGGGTACCACATACCTCATCTTATAGGGAAGCCTTGCCCCCAACTCCCGTGGGGTGGCACAACCATCCAGGTCACCCAGTTTCAGGGTGACACCCCCTTAAAGTCTCCCAGTGCATATTCAGCCCGAGGGGAAAGCTAGAAGAGAGTCTCACCATCATAGACTCTTATCTCCCCCTTCTATCATAACATTGGTTACTTGGCTCTCATTATTGTTACATATCATACTAGTAATGCTAGCTGTAGCAATTAGAGAATAAAAAGAGCTGGAAATACCTGCATGAACTGATACAAATGGAAAGGAGCAGAACCAAGAGACAGAAATATTATATGATAAGCAATTGTGAATGACTACCATTCTTAGTAGTACAATGATCTAAGACAATCCTCAAGGATTCATGATGAAAAATGTCATCTGCTTCCAGAGGAAGAACTGATGAAATATCAATGTAGTAAATTAAAAAGTGGGATGTATGTGTGTTCAAGGAGGAAGAGCATCTCTGCTAGGAGGGTTTGTGGGGCTGCTCATCAACCTTTGGCATCCATGTGGCAGTCAACTCTCCCCTGTGGCTTCAAGAAGCTGTTCCTAGACACAGCAGTCACATCCTGGAAAACCATCTTGGCAGATGAGCTAAACCAGGTTGAGAATAAATGATGGACTACCATCTGCCAGTGAGTTTTAAGTATTATAATCCCAAACGTGTGAAGACTTCCTCCTGTGGAATATGTGGGTGATAACAATTTGTTCCAATGAAGATAAAGGTGGCAGAAGCAGGAACAGTGGATTGCTTAGAGCTTGGCCAGACATCAAGGATGCCAAGTTTATCCACTACATCCTGGACAATCACCAGTCATCTAGACATTTGTATTGCCGCTGGACTTTGATAATTCTGGGACAGTCAGGTTAATGACAGTTCAACTCTGCTTCACTTAAGTCTAATACATGCATAAGGCTAGAGATTACCCAGTGATACCCTTGGTCCTCTGAGAAAATTGAAGACAAAGAACAGTACAGTAGAAAAAGCTCTGACTCAGAGGACCCAGGTTGAAATCCTAACTCTAATACTTCTTGTATGACCTTGGGCAAGTCACTTAATCTCACTAGTTCTCCACAGTCACCCTTTGTTCTTTGATTATTCCTAGATTGATCAAATCAGTGAGTTGAACTAGATGGTTCCTGAATTTCCTTCCAGCTCCAGATCTATGATCCTACATATTCTGTCCAGCTGATACTTATCTCCCTGCCATGGTGTGTGACATCTGAAAAGGGCCAAGGACATGAGATCCACACTAAGAATGAAAACTGACTCAGTCTCCCTAGGCCCTACATATCTTGTTATTATGTTATCAATGTTTCTATGAATTCTGTGTGACTCCAAGAACCCCAAAGTGGCTATTATATTTTCATTGGGTTTGGGATTTTTGGTTTCTTTGTATATTTAAAAAAACTTTTATCTTCTGCCTTAACATCAATATTCAGTATGTGTTCCAGAAGAGAGGTAAGTGCTAGACAAAGGGTTAAGTGACTTGCTTAGGGTCACAGAACTAGGAATTATGTGATGCCAGATTTGATTTCAGGACCTCCCTTCTCCAGGCCTACTTCTCTATCCACTGAACCAGGTAGCTACCCCTTTCATTGGATGTTAGAGAAAGTCATTGCAAATACTTGTTTTATTGGAAATTCCCTTCCTGGACATGGAGAACAGTCAAAACAGCAGATGGGCTCTCCCTCCCATTGAGTCTTCCTGAATTCAGGGCTACAGTCATTGCTGCACACTGTATGGTGTTGTGAGAAGATTACTTAATTATTATTTAGGAGACCTAGAAGGAAGGACTAGAGAATTCTAAATGGAATGGGGAAACAGGAAGTGTGGCTCTCTCTGAGGCAGACCCCATGGTGGTTGGGATAAGTTGTAACTGATCCTGGGAGACCTCAGAGGAAGTGGAGTTTGCACCCAGATTTCCAGAGATCCTGAAGGAAGACTGTCATGTACTTGTGGGAGATTTTGGTAGAGACTATCAATCCCAACCTAAGTTGCAGGTTAACTTGGGCTGGGTTAGCTCCCAGAATCTACCCACCTGAAAGAGTACAGCTAGTGGTCCTGGAGGAGCTGCAACATCGCTGGAGTGTGTCAGGACTCTGCTGTGAGGATACCCACTTAAGTCCTGTTATTCTTTGGGCCCTGCCTTGTTTAGGTCTCAGTTCAGTGTAGATAAGTCCCTCCCCTGACCCTGTGGCTTGCCCATAGTCTAGAAGTGTAGAAACCCCTATTCCCATCCTTTAGACCATAGTTCCCTTAATTAAATTTGTTACAAACTCTTGTCATTTGTTTGCTAGTTTTCACAGGCCCCTTGTCGAGATGGTGCACGATGACAGTTAGGCCTGTCACTTCTGTCAACAGACATTTTCCTTAGCAGTTGTGTAAATAGAATTAGCCAGATCCCATTAGTAGTCAAAAATCTACTCAACCCAGGCGTGCTAATGATGTCACTCCCACCTCCCTTAGTGGGGAGGGGAGACGAGTTACCCACACGTGACAATAAGTAACAAATCAAGAATAAGGGACTGCCCTTTGGGCAGTCCAAATCAATGTAGAAACTGCCATTTGTCCATTTGAATTAGAGGTGGACCACAGGAAGTGATGAAAGACACATTCTCTTTAAGTAAGTGAGTGAACTTCCTGTGGGGGCAGTTGCCGTCTGGAACTGGAGGAAGAAGCATCTCCTGAGACCACAGACAGCTTACACTCCTGTATTGTCACGTGGGTAAGTTAGGCTGGCTTCCTTGGCCTAGCTGGGCCAATTCTAAACTCTGCCTATCTGGCTGTTGGGCCCTGTGGCTTACAGCTTCATTTATTAAGACTTCTAACCTCCCTCTTCTCTTTATCCTTACTTACCTTCCTGATTGTAAATAAACTCTTCAACCCGATGCTGACTTGGGTCTCATTTAATTACGGAATCAACCTGAATTGTTGATTCCTGGCGGCCACATAATTTTAATATATAGCTATAATAACTAAATTTTAATTCTTACACAGTTAAACCCAGTCTCCCTAACTTGTTTGGTCCCACCTTTTTTCATGCCCGTCTCCTACTCACCCCTTCTGAACCCACATACAATAATTAAGTTATCTCCCCAGGTTTTCCCCATAAGAATGGGGAGCCTAAAGAGTAATAAGGGAAGAAACTGAAGAGTCTGGGCCATAACAAGAGATAGTAGATTATTCTGTGAGAAATTATGATATCACTTTGGGAAGAGTTAAAGAAACTTTACTTTGTAGAAGACTTCTGGGATTTCTTCCTGGCTCATAAACCAATAACAATATGCAATAGAACGTCCAATATAGTTGTATTCAAGTGATTTAATTTTTCTTCTATTCATCAGGAGCCACATGGTTTGGCTCAACTGCTCCTCTGCCATGAGCTTCTGA
>NC_058130.1:797726179-797768948 GCF_016433145.1 Gracilinanus agilis | reverse complement strand
CCAAGGCGTCTCTGAGCCTCATCTGCCTCCATTGGATGGCTGGGAAAGGAGGCCGAAGTCTGCAGATGCCCCCCTTTAACTCTGAGACCCTGTCATGGGCCCTGACGGGGTCCTAGAGGCAAAGAGAAAAGGTTGGGGGGACTCCGGGGCTCTCTTGAGGTGAGGAATAGGAGCTTCTGGATCAGGACAGCTCAGAACCCTTTTGACCCGGCTTCTTTACAGGTCAGTCTGGACCTCCTCCGTCCCCCCAAGCCCTCAGAGGGCCCCCCTGTTCCCTCTGATCTTGGGGAACCGCCTGGTCTCTGCAGCCTCCTCCAGGCCAGTGTAAGTGCTTGTGGTGGGGGAGGGGCCGTCCACACACAAAGGCCCCTCAGATCTGTGAGATTACAATCAATATCCAATAACTGCAAGCCTTATATTTGATGCGATTCATTAATAATCGCTCGAAGTAAAAGAAATCGCCCCACTGAGCCCTCCCGGGCGTTCCACAAACCCTTTTCTAAATCTCAGCTTGCACCTGCTACAGCGGATCCTGGCCCTCCTTCCATTGGCCCCAGACGATCTGGTAAGCTTTGGGACCTCCGGATTCCAGACTGTTCTTATGTGAACGGGGAGCCCCGGCCAGGAGAGATCCGTGAAAACGATCGTCACACCGGCAGAGGATAACATCTAAAGAAGACTTTCCACTGCCGGGGAGGTGGGAGGAAACAACCTCCGCGCTGAAGAAGGAAGTGCCGGGATTTCTAACAGTTTCCCTGCCTGGATATCGGAGAGGCAAAGCCGGAGGGGAAAGATGGAGCTTCCATTCCTGGGGATGAGCCACACGTTTTGCTCTCCCCTATATTAGCACAATGAACAGCAGCTGCTCTGCCCAAGGCTTGAAAGGGACACGAGGCTAAAAAAACAAACTTCCGGTGCTTCTGGTGTGAACCTCATTTCAGGGGGCTTTCATGAATCCCGTGAGTTAATTAGCATCCACAGGAGGTCAGGACGAGGGAGGCAGACTGATAAAAGAAACTGCGCCTGCTCAGGACTGAGCCTCCCAATATGAGCCTCTTGGAGGGGAATGGTGAGGCGAAGCAGAGGAGAGAGGTCGTCTCTGTTCAACGATGAAAATCAACTACCCAACGAGGAAACGGAAGAATATAAAAAATGCTCAGAGAAAAAAAGCGGGTAGAGCCTCCATTGTCTCATTCCTCATCGGCTGGCCTTTTGCTCCATTTATAAAGACCGCTTTTTAATCACCACCATAAAAATGGGCCCTGACAGACTGGGAGCCACTCACTGATAAGGCTTGTTAGGAGGCCTTTGAACCTGTTCTGCTCCTATTAAACTGTTCACATCAACTGAGAACAAGGATAAAAAGACCCCAGTCACCAGGTCCCCAGCTTGGGAAACAACGGGATTAAGCTGGTGGAAGCAGGGGGCCTTCTCTGTGCTGTGCACAGAGCCTGGAAGCTTCCGCAGCAAAGAGATCAGAAGTGGAGAAAGCGTTTGAGTCATACTTTTCTGAAAGGGGGGGGGGGCGACGTCTCCCTGAAAAGTGTACAAAGTTCCAAGCATGGGGAAAGCAAAAAGCCACTCTGAGTAGAGCAAAGCCAGGGCTGGGCCTCCCCTGCAGACTGAGGAGCTGTCCAGCATCAGAAATTCTTGTGTTTTTTGTGATACTAAACCCTACTAATGACTAGGATAGAAGATTTCAGGGGGCCACAGCTGGCCCTGCTGGCCGTAGTTTGCCCATCACTGCTCTAGGATGTAGGAATGTGCGTGAGTGAGGTTCTGCTGAGAGTTGTAAAATAGCAGGTTTTTGCCCAGGGGATGGTGTCCTTCCAGAGCCCCACCAATGGGCCAAAACCATACTCTCCTTCTCCATTCTAGCAGGGCCAGTCCCAGGACCAGGCAGGGCACCTGCCTGAGAACAAGCTAGCCCAGAGAAGCCTAGACACATTATTAGATAGGAAGAGCCACTGTACCCGAGTAACCCAAGCCTTGGCCTCCGGGGGGCTGAGGATGGTGGCTCATCAATGGCCAACTCTCAAGTTCCCCAGCCAGGATCATCAGGTTGAAGATATAAGAATTTAAAATTTAGGTTTTATGCTAATATGAAAGTTCTAAAGTAACATGGTCGCCAATGAAAAAAATTAACTCTTAAATAGAGCACAAAAGCCATGTTCAGTCACTGCCAGACCTCTGAGGAAGGGGTCTGTCCCAGCTTAATCCTACTCTACTCTCACTATGCCCTGCCCTGGGTCTGTCTGAGGCCTCCTGGGATCCAGACACCTTCCCCAAATTTCCCAAACATTTACCTCTTGGGTCAAGGGCCAAGGACTGCTCAACTAGTCACCCAGTGGCTGGGCTGGAAGTCAAGGCCACATCTATTGCACCATCCCCTGCTACAAGCCGGCTGTGTGTACACCTGCACCAGAACAGCGTCACAATCTCCAAATCCTGATAGTTCCTTCCCAGAAAGAGAACTGGGTCTTGGGATGCCCAGGCCTGCCTGGGATGGCAGCTTCTGCTAGGAAACTTACCCCAGGACTGAGGTTAGGCAAGTCTAGAGAATGATGTTATAAAGAAAGGGAAAAGGATCCTTCTAGGGGATATAGATACCTAGTGAGGAGGAACTGTATCTTTGTATTCTCCCTAGGTGCTGGTGATGGGGGAACATCAACCCCAATCACCCTTGCTGGATGTTATAATTTCCCCTTCTAAATAAGTTTCCCAGGAAGGACCCCGAATGGCCAGGTGGATGGGTAACCCTTTCAGGTCCCACCTGGGGTTGGATCAATTATTAATATTGGGTTCTAATTAGCCTTGGATCATGTTTTTCATCTGACTGTGTTTGCTCCCTCCCCAGGGGTCATGATATAATGACCACTCAGGAAGGTACTTATTAAATACTTTATCTATGATCTTAATTAGGGAAAAGATATTCAGGATACGGATTGGAGATTGGAGACTCTGTTAATTTAATATCTATAATCTATAATCACTCAGGACTGGAGGCTATTGATTTAGTAAAGCTGGAGCTATTGTTCTTCACAACCCTTCTGGTTCAGCTTGGCCACTGCCAAACCAAAGAGTAGTCTGCTCTTGCTGCAGCTGTGTTGGTGATTTCCTCTCAGCTTTCTTATTATCAGTTTGGTGATATGTTAGCCTTGACAGCCTTCAGGAAGTATTCAAATCTTACCTCTCTCTTCTTCTTAGACCTCCCTTCTTCCCTTCACCACCCAGGGACCCAGAGACCTAAAGATCTAGGGAGATTCAGAGAAAGACCTCAATGACCAATGGTCAAAGACCCCTCCCAGATGGCTGTTTGGGGTATTTATACTCTCAGGCCAACTGACTTTTGCCCTTGGCTCACGGCATCTGGGAACATTCCAATGTCTCCAACTGCCTCCCTTGTCAATCAAGGTGAAGCCAACATTTCTCAGGGTTTGAATATAACAATGACCAGCTTCCTCCATCATCCTCTGGGCTCACTGGCAGTATTCTGGTCTAGTTCTCAGGGGAAGGTACATCTTTACTTCCTCAGCCCATGGCCAGACCTTGATGCTTGGGGCCGCTGACTCTGGCCACATCTGTGTCTCCATCGATCTGGGCTCACAAGACAATGGCCTCAGCAGGCCTGAGCCCAAAGGCAGGGTCCCAAACCCCCTAATTCAGGTGCTTCACTCACTAGTTGGCACAGACCTGTACCATCCTAAACCATGGACTAATGCCTGGGTACCAACCTTTGTTTCCTTGGACAAGGCCTGAACTATTCTAAAGAAGCCCCTGAGAACTCTCCTGTGCAATGAGTAGGCAGAGGTTCTGATGCCCACTGTGTCCCCTTCCACCCCAGGACATTCTAGCCCCACCCCAAAGAGCCTGTATTCCTCCACTGGGGCCAGCCTAAGAGATTCAAACTGGAGACAAGTGGGTCACTGCCTGGGGGCTCCATTTCCCCCAGCTATAAGAGGAGAATAGAGCCACCCAACTCCTGCTCTGAGCAGCACCAGGCCCTAATCATCACAGATGAGGCACCACTGGGTCCCTTCCCCCAGAGCTGAGCTGGTGTTAGGGATGCTGATGGGTCTGGTTAATGGAAAAGCCTCATCCAGAATACCACCAACCCACTGTCACCAGGCTCTGGCCCTGGAGCCTCAGCAAGGGTACAAGTCCCAATTCTGTGAAGTCCTGGGAGAGAAAGCTCAAGTCAGATATGAAGGACTAAGCTGCCCCCCAAACCTTCAAATGCTAGAGTCCCAGCTGGGATGCCAGGAGACAACACTACCGGCCACAGGGGCCCTGTTAGCTGCTTAATGGTTCTTGGGTGCCTACCTCAAGGCCAGAGCTGACCCTCCATCCAACCCACCTAGGATACATATAAGGCCTTCTTGTATAGACTGGAAGGGTAACAGGTCCCCAAAATTTGATTTTTGTGGAGCTAAATGGTTCTAATCACTGGCATGGAAAACCCATGGGGTCCATTCTGTTTATATGAACCAGTCTAAGACCACAGTGGAAAGAGCCTGGGGTCACCCTACTTTGGGGACCACAAGCTCAATAAGCAGGATGGCATTTAGAGACTCAGCAGTCTACCGCAGGGCCCCAGACCCCATGCATCCCAATGTAAAGGAACAGGGCTCTGGTTAAAAGTCAATGAGTCCTAAGACTCAGCACCAGCCCTTGCAGCCAAAACCCAGACCCTGGATTATGATGGATCTTTATCCTTCCTGTTAAAAGTTGGAATGGTTGTCTACCACTGACTCTTCAGGACTTCAGGATCAAACATGGGGCCTGAGCCACAACCTCTTGGGATAACAACTGAATATTCCAAGGACAACACCAGCCGTGACTCAGCCCTGCCCAGAACAGTGTGAAAGAGGCCAAGCTGGCCTCAGCCCTCCCCTCCCCCCCACTCTAGCCTGGGCTCCTTCAGCCTCTGGCTAGCTTGCCTGATATGGTCCAAGAATTTCCCCAGTGAGATCACTATGGTCTAATCACCAGATCAAGGTGGCCCATTGCCCCTCTCACAGAACCAAGGACATGCCAATGGTAATGTGTGCTCTGGTTAATCAGCCGGGGTCACCACTGTGCCACCGTCATCCTACCATCACCAGATTGAGCTTCACCAGACCCCCTGGCTCCACAATAGGGCCACAAATACTCAATTCTAGAGGACTTGCTGGAAGGGAGCCAAGATTTCCTCATCTTCCAGCCATGCCCTGGGCCCTGTGGACAAAGCTGGTGTTAAAAAGAAATGAATGGTTGATCAGAATATCTATATCTATCTCTGACTCTGTCTCCTGGATCATCTTGAGGATAGTTTGTATATATCAGCAGTTCCCAAACTTTTTTGGTCTACCGCCCCCTTTCCAGAAAAAATATTACTTAGCCTCCTGGAAATTAATTTTTTTTTAAATTTTAATAGCAATTAACAGGAAAGATAAATGCACCTGTGGCCATCACTGCTTCCCTGGATCACTTCAGCAACCACCAGGGGGCGGTGGAACCCACTTTGGGAATCACTGATATATGTGAATCTCAGAGATAGTATGGATAGAGGAGGGATTATGAGCTCAGGCCTAAAATGGCTATAGTCTGTGAGGGAGAGATACACACTCCTCTCACAATTGGTGTTGATATAATTTATGCCTGTCAGTTGTACCCTTCTAACAGTTTGCCCAGGCTGGGAACCCCTGAGAGGTTGGGTGGATGGTTAACCTCTCTAGGTCCCAACCTGAGGTTGGACTAGTTGTTGATAAGGGCTATTGACTGGCTATTGGAAACATTGTTATCTCACTGCGTATTGATCTCCCTTTCCCAAGGGCTTTGTTATAATAACCACTCAGGAAAGGTACTTGTTGGTAAAACACTATATTGAATCAATTGATGGGGTAAGGAAAACAAGGTAACAGGACTGAAGATTAGGAACCTTATTGCTAATTGATTGGATATTAATCTAATTGTTGATCAAGTCTGGAGATTGCTAGGCTTGTAGAAACTGGAGGCTCTTCACCTTCTCACTAACTGACCTGGCCACAGCCAAGCCAGAGATTAGGGAAGGCTCTTGATGATGTTGATGGATGAATCAGTATACTCTCTCAGCTCTAATATCAATGGTGTTGATTGATCACTAGCTCTCTGAGTTGGATAACAGGTCATAGGTTTCAGGCCTACCCTTTCACCCTTTACCTCCCTCCTCCCAAGTCCTTGCTCCAAAATGAGCCAGCCTACCTTGTCACTTGGGGGTATTTATAGGGCTGGGGCCAACTGAATTTTGCCTTTGGCTCATGGCACCTGGGAACATTCCAAGATTCTCAACTGCCAGTGTTGTCATTCAAAGTGGCCTCCATCTTGTCCTAGATAATGATTTTAACACTGAGTGACCCATTATATTCCATCTCTGATCATGAACCTGAGACTACACTACAGATGCAGTTGTACTTGGGGCCTAGAAACAAAGTTGATGCACCCACAGATGGAGAGCAGGGTGGAAGGATGAAAGCCACAGGGTGATCCAGTAATGTACACCCCAAACAATGTACTTGGGCCCTTGAAGATCCTGCCTATCAGGCCACATGTTCATTGCCCTTGGATCCTGTGCATAGGGAAATCTGGCCTTAAACTCCAGGACTTGTGTCCCATGATTCTGACTGGTTGACTGCAGGCTCACTAGATTTGATCAATCCATTGATTTTATTAATCTATAATAATAAAAGGAGAGAAAAAGGGGGGTCTGGGCCACATAAATGAATTGAGGGTATATATGTACATATAAAAGGCTGCTTGGGGAGGGGGGATGTCTCTACTCTTCATAAGGAGAGATTTGTATCTCCCATCTGAAGGGTACCTAATTTTCACTAATTTACTATAGAAGAAGCCAATAAAAGATTACTAATATTAATTAATGTATGCTGGAGAATAATGCATGATTTTATTCCAAACAATTAGGTTTGTCTCCAGTGTGGATTCTCTGATGCTTAGCAAGAGAGCCTCTCCTTGTAAAAGCCTTTCCACATTGTTAAGAGTCATAAGGCTTCTTCTCTGGTGTGGATTCTTTGATGTGCAGCAAGTTTGCTACTCTGTGTGAAAGCCTTTCCACACTGTTTACATTCATAAGGTTTCTCTCCAGTATGGATTCTCTGATGTGCAGCAAATTTGCTCCTCCCTGTGAAAGCCCTTCCACACTGTTTACATTGATAAGGTTTCTTTCCAGTGTGGATGCTCTGATGTGCACCAAGAAACTCCCTATGTGTGAAAGTCTTTCCACTCTGTCTACATTGATAAGGATTCTCTCCAGTGTGGATTCTCTGATGTGTAGTGAGAGAGTCCCCCCAGGTGAAAGCCTTTCCACACTGTTTACATTCAAAAGGTTTCTCTCCAGTGTGGATTCTCTGATGTGCAGCAGTTTGCTGCTCTGTGTGAAAGCCTTTCCACACTGTTACATTCATAAGGTTTCTCTCCAGTATGGATTCTCTGATGTGCAGCAAGTTTGCTCCTCCCTGTGAAAGCCTTTCCACACTGTTTACATTGATAAGGATTCTCTCCAGTGTGGATTCTCTGATGTGTGGTGAGAGAGTCCTTCCAAGTAAAAGCTTTTCCACACTGTTTACATTCATAAGATTTCTCTCCAGTGTATATTCTCTGATGGACAGCAAGGGAGTCCCTCTGTGTGAAAGCCTTTTCACAGTCTTTACAATCATAAGGATTCTCTCCAGTGTGGATTCTTTGATGTGCAGTGAGGGAGACTTTCCAGGAAAAGGCCTTTTCACACCATTTACATTCATAAGGTTTCTCTCCAGTGTGGATTCTCTGATGTGCAGCAAGTTGGCTCCTCCGTGTGAAAGCCTTTCCACACTGTTTACATTGATAAGGATTCTTTGCAGTGTGGATTCTTTGATGGCAGTGAGAGACACCTTCCAGGTAAAAACATTTCCACAGTGTTTACATTCATAAGGTTTCTCTCCCGTGTGGATGCCCTGATGTTCTCCAAGCTCAGAATTCTGAGTGAAAGATCTGTCACCTTTATCACTCGGAGAAAACATCTCTAAACTTTTATGTTTTGGATGTCTAAAGAGGTCTAAAATCCAGCCAAAGGCCATTCCCCCTAGGTTACCTTGATACATGGGAATTTCAGGTTTCTCACGTGAATGAACAAGCCCTACTTCTTCAAAAAATGCTTTTCTATATTTGCTACCCTGACAAAAGCCATTTCCTGAAGTCAATTTCATATACTGATTTAGGACTGAATATTGGCTGAGTTTCTCTGCAGTATCATAAAATTCACAGTCACTTTTTGGATGTTTTTTCCCCATGATATTAGAGTCACAGATTTCTCTCAAAATGAAGTCACAGGGACCCTCATTCATGCATCTTTGGGGGCCAGATCCTTCCTCAAAAAGGCTCAGCTTTGTAGACATCTCCTTCACTTCAAAACTGGTCTCAGCCTCTGAAGAAAACGAATAATGATATCAACACAGAAGGAAGGAGCACACACACACACACACACACACACACACACGTATATTTCCTCTGATAGCAGAAAGTAAACTGATTTTTTTCTACTTCCCTAGGCAAAAAAGATTTGTTAAACTTAAACAAGAAGCACCAGTCAAATAACTACTATGATAAGGAGAGCAATTTTAAGAGTTACAAATATCATCTTTCCACTAAGTATATAAACAATAGGACCTTCTGGAGTCCTATAAATATTCTCTTTCTTATTTACCTTTTTATGCTTCTCTTAAATTTTGGATTGGGACATCACCTTTTCTGTTTTGGTCTGCTCTTTTCTTCATGAATGCTTGGACATTCCCTTTTATTAAATAGCCATTTTTCGCCCTGAAAGTAGACAATCAGTCTTGATGGGTGGCTAATTCATGGTTATAAAACTAGTTTCCTTGCCTTCCAGAATCTCATATTACAAACCATTATGTTCCTTTAATGTAGAAGGTCCCAGATCCTGTGTAATAAATCCTGGGGCTCTATGATATTTGAATTGTTTCTTAGTGGCTTAGTTTGAGTTATTTCACCTTAACATAGGATTTCTTCAATTTGGATATAATATTCCCGGAAGTTGTCATTTGGGGATTTATTACAGAAGGTAATCTGTGGATTCTTGCCATTTCTTTTTCAACCTATGATTCAAGAATATCAAAGCAGTTTTCCTTGATAATTTCTTGTAATCTGACATCTAAGGTTTTAAAAAAAACATATAGTCTAATAAATCTTATGTCTTTCCTGGATCTTTTTTCCAGGGCAGGTGTTATTTTCAATGAGATATTTTATATTTTCTTCTCATTAAATTCTTTTTATTTTGTTTTATGATTTCTGGATGTCTCATGAAGTCCTCCGGTTCTATATGCCCAATTCTAATTTTAGAAGAATTCTTTTTTTCCATTCGGGCCATTTTACTTTCCTGGAATTCTTTTCTACATTATATATTTTTACCCTATTTTTGCACTTGGTCAACTCTCCTTTTAAAGAAACTCTTTTCTTCACTGGATTTTTGTGATTCTTTTGTCACTTGATCAATTTGGCTTTTTCAGGTCTTATTTTCTTTCTGCATTACTTTCATTTCTTTTTCCCATTTTCTTCTACTTCTCTCATTTGATTTTTGAATTCCTTTTTGAACTCTTCCAGCACCTGAGACCAATTCCCACTATTATTTGAAATTTTTCATGTGAAAGCTTTCATATCCCAATCCCCACCAGAGTCTCTGCCTTGTTCTTCTCTGACTCCTAAGACATTTTCTACGCTTAGATGTTTCTTTTTGCTATTTGCTCATTTTCTGAGATCTTTTTTCCCCACTTTGACTTCTATCTCTGTTCTTGGGGTAGAGGGGACATTCTCCTAAACTTCAGTTTTTCCTTGCTGCTTTCCTCAGTTGTAGTTCTGGTTTTCTGCAACTTTCATTTCTTCCAAGGTAGTAACATAGGCCATGGGCTGGGTGCTCTGAAAGCTGCTGATTTAGTTTCTTCTAGGGAGACTGATGGCTTGCAGGGATCAGAGAACGGGGAGCTACTTTGCTCTGAGGTTAGGGGCTGCATGTCAGGCTTGAACTGGCAAAGTCAACTTAGACACTCACTACAGCCTTGTGCTAAGCCTTTGCATTCCACAGGGTGTACATGGGATGCATTAATAATGCAGGATTAAGAAGGGTCCTGGGTCTGGAATTTGGCCTGTGGCCAGATTCAGAACTGTTATGATGTTAATAACAGATAGTTTGGAGAAGCAGATAAATGTGTCAGGGCCAAATAGAGCTTTATGTCAAGAGCCAGAGATTGACAGGCTACAGTGAGGAAAGGAGGGGGCTAAACACTCCTGGCTCTCAAACCCCTCCCCCTCTAACTGCTTCTGCTTCAGATGATAATGAAGACAGGAATAAGATTCTTCTGGTAAGTTTCAGTTATGGCTGAAACCCCAACTGATGTTCTTTCTTCTTTAATTATATTCCTCACAGATCTGTTAGAAGTGTATATTGAAGCTAGTAATCTAACTGATGAGGACAGAGAAGACCTTCTTAAACTGGCAGCCAACAGGATTCAAACTAGATGTTCAGATTGAGTTGTGAGTATCTTTCCCAAATAATTATCAGGCACAGATTTGAAGATAAAAAGTTATATTAGGAATTAACAAGGAAAATTAGAGAAGTTAATGAAGGTTTTAGGATAATGAGAGGAGACCCTGAACTGTTAAATTGATGCCTCCCTTCCCCCCTCCTCACTGGAGGGGATGAAGCACTTAACTAAAACTGGCTCTCTTGCTATTGATACATATCTTACTCTCTAATCACTAAGTAATTATATAATTATATTAATAAAGAATAATAATAACAAACAGGCTAGCCCTATGAGTAGAAACCACTGGATTATGCTACAATGGCCACCTCAGGAGAAACCCCAAGTCAAGAGTAGCAAGCAGAGTGTCTGCTCACATCCACTCCCACAAATTAACTGTCTCCAACCTTTCTCAACTGCCCCCTCACCCAAAGTTCTCCAGGGGGGGTCCCCTGGAATTCTGGGTGAGGCTATCCCTGTACCTTTGCAGGGATTCCATGCTTTGCATCTCCACACAACAGAACGTGGGGTAATAATCGAAGGTGGTGGATGGTCTACACTCCTCAGTGCAGAATTTTAGTTCCAGTTCTCCTTCTATCCTTTTCTGCCTAATACTCTTTCTGCCTAACTTTCAAGTTGTTTTCCTCAGGAAAGTCACTTCACTCTTACATGTTTGTTCTGAGACTAGTCATATATAAGCACAGTTTAAGGTTGCTCTGAGATTCTCAGGGGGGTTCCAGCTTTTCCTTCTCCTATGTGGCCTTTTTGCTACACCTCCTCCATTAATACTTAATTACAGGAAACCTTTCTAAAGACCAGACCCAGTCCAATGGGGGAAAGGGCTGCCTTGAGTAGCATCCATGCACTTTTCAGGTACAGGGTTCCCTTCCATGCCCATCTTCAAGGAAAAGCTGCCTTGGTATAAACAGAGAATTTACACACAAATTTCAGTTCTAATTAGAGGCTGGACTAGATGACTTCTGAGATTAGCTTCAAGAATGTAAATCTGTAACAGTGATTTACAATTTTCACTTGAAGCCATCTAAAACAGAGGAGAAACGATTTCAGGAGCAAGAAAGGAAAATCTCAGTTTCCTATCACATAATTCAAAGATTTTTTTAATGAAAAGCAGAAAGGAGGGGAACTCTGCAGAGAGTTCCACACTTTGCCATTTTAATTATTAACAAAGGCTCAAAATCCTCTACATTTGATTGGAATAAAGATATTCCCTTAATGGCAGATTCAGAGTTCACACAGGAAATGGTCCTTACCCACAAAGAGTACATTCTACACATTCTCCAGCATCACCTCCTGGTACAGCTCTTTCTGAAAAGGGTCCAATTGGTACCATTCCTCCTGGGCGAAGGCCACAGACACATCCTTGAAAGTTATTGACCCCTAAAATAGCAAAAGTCACAATATTGAGAGCGGAACCTTCAGATTTCATCTAGTACAACCCTCATCCACTGACTAGAGGAAACGGAAGCACACAAGGGATTTATGCCAAACTCCTAACTTTGAAGGCTGTCAGAGCAAGCACTTGAGTCCAGTCATTCAGAGCCCAATGGAATACTGACAAAGGCATTTTGTATCTGAAGTGAGAATCATGTTGTAAAGAGTAAAACCTAGAGAAGTGTCTTATTTTGAAATGCTTTTCCTGTGGCATCAGGAAATTGGGAATTGCCCTCTGAGTGAAGTATGTGATTCTGTGGAGGAGAAAAAGATAAGGTGATCTGGAATTATTCCTCATTAGAAGTGTCAAGAGTTAATTGTGCATTGGCTATGGTGGGGGAGGGAGTTGGAGGAGAGGGAAAGAACATGAAACATGTAACTATGGGAAAATATTCAAAACACTAATAAATAGATAAATTGACCACCAAAAAAAAAAAAAAGAAGTGTTAAGAGTTGATCTGGTAAGAACTCTTTCTGAAGAGTTTCTGAGAAGGTAGCACGTACTGTGTATTCTAAGGGCAAAGTATTACCAGTGATCTGTGAGTAGAAAACAAAGGAAAAGGAATTCTCTATCTGATTTCCTAAAAGGCTGAAACACTCTTATTTAGATGAAAGCATAAAGAGGCTTCTTGATTCTACTTAAGTGAAGAAGCAGCCTCATGTTTAATTGAGAATTTTGGGAACCAATGGGTATAATGTGCCATAGCCAAAACATTCTGTCTTTGATTCATGATGAATAACATTTGTTACTGGAATATATTCCATCATTTTATATTTAGTTACATAAAAAGATGAATATAATGAGGAAAAGAAGGGTTGTTAATCATTTTACTATATGTTTTGTTGACTGAGCTATTTCAAAAGAAAGCCACCGACAGTATAATGATTAGAATTCTCAAGAGGCAGAGTTTCTACATTTTAAATAATTTATTAATTGACTGGTCATTTAATATGGTCAGTTGGCATCCTCCAAAATCTAAAAGATAGAAAAATGTGTAGGACAAGCTAGCAGAATAAAAATGACAACCCTACCCAAATTGATCTACTTCTTCAGTGCCACAGCTATCAAACTACCAAAAATTTTTTTATAGAATTAGAAAAAATTATAACAAAGTTCATCTAGAGCAGTGATTCCCAAAGTGGGTGCTACCACCCCCTGGTGGGTGCTGCAGCGATCCAGGGAGGTGGTGATGGCCACACTTTTTTTGTATCACATTCTATTCTGAGTTCAATAAATAGTTTCGTAATTTCCAGGGGAAGCTAAGTAATATTTTTTCTGGAAAGGGGGCGGTAGGCTAAAAAAATTTGGGAACCACTGATCTAGAAGAACAAAAAATCAAGAATATCAAGGGAACTAATGAAAAATAATGTCAAGGATGGTGACCTAACAGTACCAGATCTTAAACCATACAATAAAGCAGTCATCATCAAAACAGTATGGTTCTGGCTAAGAGATATGTAAGGGTTAAAAATGGTTTGACTAAATATATAAGTTAAAAAAGAATTATTGTAGTCACTACTTATAAAATTAACTGTAGTTAGGAGGCTGTTACCAGCTTTTTACTAGCTTTATTACAACAGGGTAGAGGTAGTAAAGAGGGAAATGTAGAAAGGTGATAGGGGAATTCTCTAGCCCCAAAGACTCAAGGATTAAAAAAAAGACTGCCCTCTTTAAACCCAGTATCTTAGCATGTTGCTTTATCCATTGCATGCCAGACATTTCTTTAGCCCACAGTATAAATTGGTAAACTGAGTTAAGTTCTTATGGTTAAATAAAATCCCTGATATATGCAGTTTGTACCAATTACACTCATTTTTACATTCAACCAATGCAATGACATTCTTATTCTAAAAGTATATCTTGTAACAGTATTCCAAACAAATTGATAAGACGTTACATCTTAAATTTATAGACTTAAACTTTCTCCTTTTTTAATGTCAGTATTCTAAATAAGTAAAAGAACCTGTAAACACTTTTCCTTGAAGAATCTCAGTGCTTGTATGAGATGAAATTGTGCATTATCCTCCAGCATACATCAATCAGTATTAGTAATCATAGACTGGCAACTTCCTATAGAAAATGAGTGAGAGTGAGGTTCCTTTCAGAAAGAAGATACCAAACTCTCCTTAGGAAGAGTAGTGAAATCCATCTTTCCAAGTAGCTATACGCACACACACACACTACATAAATATAGACCTTTAATACACTTTTCTAATGTGGCAAAACCCTCTCCTTCCCTCCACATGGGAACAGTGTCCCACTTCCCATGGGAAGTGTCTTAATACAAGTTCTAACCGTCTACACATCCTAAATGTTTCAGCCTAAAAGACCTTGGACATGTCTAAATTCTGACTCAACTCAGAAATGGGAAACTTAAGGAATTCTCCCATCAGTTTGAAAGCTCTGGGAAAAACTTAAGAAGGGGAGAACAAGAAAAAGCAATATAATATACACAAACATTGTGTTATACACAGGTGGAGGGTGAGATGAACAAAAGTACAGTGTTAAATCCCTATAAATTCTGAATTCATGTGAACATCTTTGGGCTCTGCTGCTAAGAGATCACTCAAGGTCAAGGCTGTGCTCTTGACCTCTCCCTTTTCCTAAATAAAGGCTGCATTTTCTCTGCTAGCATCTATCTAAGTCTCCTGTCTGCCCATTAGAGTGATTTCAGGGGGTGCAGGGTCCCCTCCCCCTGCAAATTCCACTCCACACATGCTTAACTACCTCTTCTTTCTATAAGAATGGTAATACATTTCTAATATTACAGATTGTTGAATTATTGTATTGAATTCAGCACTTAGTAATACAAGACTGTCTCTTATCTGTATACTAGCTTGTATTATATATATATATATATATGTATACATATATATATTATATATGTTAATTGCTTGTAGATCTCAAAACAACTTCTCCCTCCCAGAGTTGATAACAGGGCTTGATTGTTGTCTCAATTCATAAACCTACCACATCTTCTATCAGCAGGCTGGCTATTTTACTAAGGGATGATTCCATTTAGAAGATTATTTTCAAAGTAAAAACCAGAGATGAAGTCTTATTTTAATTTACCAGGATGGAGAACAATCATGATATGTTTAACAATTTAAAACCCTTTTAATGGCTGAGATTAACACTATGATTCTTTGAAGATTAAGTCTAAGGATTTCTGTCTTTTAATTCATTCAACCATTTTGTTCAATTAAATGTCAAGGATAAAAGCATCCCTCACAATACTAAATGAGAGACTTCCGTGTGTGGGATCCATATGGCTACGAGGGGTTCAAGCTGCAGCACAGAATTCCATAGTGCCCCCCAGAACTCTAAGAGAGGGGGCAGTTAAAGGCAGTTGGAGTCCTGGTATAAAAAGGCAGGACACCTGGCTTGCAGGGTCTTGGGTCTTGGGTTCTGGGTCCTGATCCTGATGTGGCTGCTGTCTCTGCAAACTGTGTGGCTCTGAGCTGAGCCATTCAGTCTCTGACAGCCAAAGCTGTTTTACTTTTGTTAGACCTTCAAACAATACCACAGTCTACCTTAGTTTAGCTATCTAGGTTTTGAAGAAGAATATTTATAGGATTAGAGAGCAGATCAATCATTCAACATACTTTTCCCCCTTTGGGGGAGGGGCTGCTTTTGACATAGCTGGTTTATATAGTTTCTCCTTATCTATCAACCCTAAACCATATTCCTCCCTCCCATTTCCTGATATCATTAAATCCTTATCAACTAGGAACAGTGTCTGGATATAGATATTTTGGGGATATACTCACAACCTCCATAAGCCAAAATTCCTCTTACTGGTGTCCCTGAAGTTAATACTAATCTCTGAGCCAGTGAGCTTTTAAGACATCAAACCACCAATTCTATCCTGTGGGTAAATAATTCAGAGAAAGAAATCATCATAAGGAGTTTAGCCTTTCCCCAATTACCATTTTGGTCCAGAAGTTATCCACCCAGATTGTCCACCATTACCAAACTGTTAACTGACTTTCCAACTGCTTAGTGGGAGGGGGGAGGTGAAGGAGCACTTCCACAAGCTCCTGCCTCTCCCTTTCAGTCAAGCCTGTCTGTGTGGGTGTGTCTCTCCAAAGACCTGGGATTAGGGAGACTTCATCACTACTGACCCCTGACATCTTAAAGTTTCCCTAATCCTACAATAGGTATAAAATACTACATCAAAAAGGTAAAATCTTTATATGGGAAGAAATTTCAAAGCTTTTACCTTTAGCCTCCCTTTTTCTACTCATTTCTTCAAAGATACAGACCTTAATCTCTTCTCTAACAGGTGTTTCATTCATGTTACAAATTCTATCATATGAAGAAACTATCATTTCAATCTCTTTTTAGATCAGACTCAGATATATTTATCTCTACTGCTGATCGGATTGATGTTTAAAATAAAAGAAGAGTAAATAGGAACATGATGTAACTATGGTCAAGTGTACAGAAAATGTGCAACAGTTAAAGTGACTTTATAACACTTACAAAGAGAATGAACAGAAAAACGTAGTCCTAAATTACATCAAAACAGAAATTTGAACATAGTACAGACCCAAGAAAGATGATCAGAAATCTAAAATATAACCACAGAATCATCACACTTAGGGGTGGTTATGAATAAAAAAATGTAATTCTAAGTGAACTCTTTAAAAAAACATGACCTTAAGTAGCCACTGAGGAAGTAAAATCAACACTTCACAGATGAAAATGCAATCTTAAATCACTGCAATCTTAAATCACAAAACCTTTGGTCATGCCTGGGAAGGCTTAACTTTATAAAATTGCCAGGCCTCAGCATGTCATGATTTGCAAGCAGGAGCTGAAAGGATCTTCCAATCAAGCATTTTTTTTAATATTTTATTTTTTTAGAAAAATTTTCCATGGTTCCATGATTCATGTTTTTACTTTCCCCTTCACCACCCCCCCTTCAATCCCCACCCCCATATCCAATGTGCATTTCTACTGGTTTTAAACATGTGTGATCAATCAAGACTTATTTACATATTATTGATAGTTGCATTGGTGTGGTCCTTTCAGGTCTACATCCCTAATCATGTCCGCATCAAACCATGTGTTCAAGCAGTTGTTTTTCTTCTGTGTTTCCTCTCCTGTAGTTCTTCCTCTGAATGTGGGTAGCATCTTTTCCATAAATCCCTCAGAATTGTCCTGGGTCATTGCATTGCTGCCATTACAGAAGTCCATTACATTCGCCAATCAAGCATTTTAAAGAAGTTCTTAAGGAGGTTCACAGACTATATTAAAGGTTCACATTACTTTTTCAATGAAAGAATAACAAGGAAACCAGGAGGAGTTTTCAGTCATGATTTCTTTTTTTTTTCTTTTTTTCTTTTTTAAACCCTTAACTTCTGTGTATTGGCTCCTTGGTGGAAGAGTGGTAAGGGTGGGCAATGGGGGTCAAGTGACTTGCCCAGGGTCACCCAGCTGGGAAGTGTCTGAGGCCGGATTTGAACCTAGGACCTCCCGTCTCTAGGCCTGGCTCTCTATCCACTGAGCCACCCAGCTGCCCCCAGAGTCATGATTTCTAATAGCTGATCCTGATGCCAGGATGAGTTCTAACGAAAAGAAAATCAAATGAGACTTGTGGGATGAAATAGATTCTCTGCATATGAATCCTGGAAAAATTTCTGCTCTAAACTGTGATGGGTAAGATTTGCCAGCTTTTGGGGCTGCCACGGACATTATTTTGAGTCTTGAGTTCTGTTATAGTTGTCTGTTGGGTCCTTGATCATGAAGTCGATAATCCACCATTACAGAGAAAAGCCACAAGTTACTCAGAAGGAATGTGCTGGAACAGTCACGAGGAGATCTTTGTCTGGATACTCTTTTTCTACTCTTTCAATGGGTACTTTTGGAATTTTCTCCTGCTTTTTGCCTTGCCGACAACTCGCCCTAGAGTGATCTGTATAATCTGAACCATCTGAAACATCCTCATTAAGAACAGAGATTTTTTTCCAAGTCTACAAAGTGATATTCTTCTTTTTGCTTTGTTGGCTTAAAGACACAGTTAAAGAAAGCTCAGTTAAGTGGCTCAGTGGATGGAGAATCAGGTCCAGAGACGGGAGGTCCTGGGTTCAAATCTGCCCTCAGACACGTCCTAGCTGTGTGACCCTGGGCAAGTCACTTCACCTCCATTGCCTAGACCTTACCGCTCTTCTGTCTAGGAACCAATACATAGTATTGATTCTAAGACAGAAGGTGAGGGTTAAAAAAGAAAAGAAACCCCAAGTGAGTAAGTTCTTCCCTGGTGAGAGGATTTAACTCGTGTTTTCTCTCTTGCCGTCCTGCCCACAGTAAAGGATGCTGCTCTGATAACTTTAGACATTTTCAGAAGAAATCTCTGCCCTCCACACCTGTCCTCCCAGGCAGATACACGTCACTCCATTGAAGGATGGAAGCAGGCGGGTGCTGAGCCCTGAACCTCTGCAGCCCACTCCGGGCCACCAACAGCACCAGCATCGCTGCTGACTCAGCCAAGTGGCTGCTGGTGTCCCACAGCAGCTGCTGCCCACTGACAGGGAGCCCAACACCCTCCACACTGTCTGTGCCTGGAAGAAAGCTGGTCAGGGTTCGATTCTTTTACGTAACGATGTTTATCTGATTTGTGATCCTCCAAACGGGGAGCCACAGCAGGTTCCTCCTCCTTCTCCGGCAACCTCGGCTTCTGCATGTTGTCCCCGTCCAGGCAGGTTTCTGTCCAGCCTGACCAGCTCCTGTCAGGGCTGTCTGAAGTCGGGGGAAACACGGAAAAGCTTCTATGATACAGATTTCCGTCGCTAGAGATGACACTAAAGGAGTTGTCTGGCAGGAATAGGAACGCCCGGCTGTGACGCTGGGTTCGAATCCACGTAAGGATCTCGGGCCAGAGCGCTGTTTCCAACAGGCGACTCTTGGCGCTCTCCAGGCTGTGCGTTCTCTGAGACGGTGTCACACTCAGACCTCGGCCTGGAAGGCATTTTCTGACTGGCGAGAGGAATCCTGTAACCCGAGTCCCGGCAGTTCAAGCTGCTGGACGTGCCTAACCGTGGCGCCCAAACACAGGCACGAACCACCTATGCCAGCGACCTCCCTGCGCATCACCGAATACCATATTGGAGCTTCCCAGCACTGACGAGGTGCGGGCGGGTCTGCGGGGAGCGCCCCGCCCCCGCCCCGCTGTTTGGGTCTGTATAATGAGGGTTTGCTCCCCAGAACTCTGACTCCCAGCATCCCACTCTCTTTCCCACGTTACGTCCTTCCGTTTTGGATATAAAGATGGGGCGTGGCCCGGCCTCTCTTTTTTCCTTTTCCTGTGAATGCAGCTGGCCAAGCTTTTCTTCACTCAGGTTTCCTTTTGTTCTTGTGTTTCTTTTACTTCAAGTGAGTATTAATAAAGCTCGTCACATGTGCTACAGATCTGAGGGCGTTTGTTTGGCCAGCAGCAGAATGTTCTCTTAGAAGGGAATTGCACACAACAAGGTTCAGTAACTTATTCTTTTTTACGTAGCGGAAAATTTATATACCTAAATACTTGCATCAAATGGGGGGGCCGCAGGGGGAGCCGGGCATCAAGTGGGAGCGGGGAGCGTGCTGGCATTTCTCCAGTGCCGAGTCAGGGCTCCTCCTATGGCATGTGGGCACGGGCACCCCCCACCCCCGCTGCCCCCTGACCAGGATCCCGTGGGCTGCTTCTCCCCTTGGTCTCTTCTGACCTGGATGTCCCCCTGGGGGAGGGGTAGGACCAGCCCCTCCCCCAGCCTGTGACTGCACCCCCCTCCTCCAGCTGCTTTCTTGAATCCCTCCCCCACCACAAGCACTTACACTGGCCCCGGGCTCCGGCCCCGCCTCTCTGGCTGCACATGCGCACAAGCTCAGAAAGCCGGCCCTGGTCCACCAGGGTCTTCCCGCCCCGCAGGAGTGCTGGAGCAGAAAGTCTGAGGAGCCAAAGGGGGGAGCCCGGGCCGCCCCTCCCCCTCTCACCAGGAAAGGTCCGAGAAGCACAGATATGCAGCTTCCAGGAGAAGAGATGGCCCACAAAAATTTCCCAATATGCCCCGAGGGCCAGAGAGGGGAGGAGCCAAGGGTAGGGAGGAGTCAGGAAACCGGCATTCTGGGAAATGGAGTCTTCCACAGCGGAGGGCCAAGACCTGCCTGCATGATGTCGTGACTGAGGCACTCTGGGAAATGGAGTCCCACGTGGGCCCCTGCTGTAGAGACTTAATGGGGGAGGAGTCATAGGAATTGTTCAGGGGTTGGGGGGTGGGGAGGGTGGACAGAGGCCTGCAGCCTTCTCGCCCCGCCCCCATTTCCCCTTCCTGCCCTGGCAGCTGCTTCTTCCTCAGACTGGAAGCTGCCTCAGGCTAAGGCCTGGCACACAGCAGGTGCCTAATAAGTGTCTATTGACTGACTGACTGACTGACTGATCAATCCATGGATCTCTGCTCCCCAGGGCCTGGAGAGGTGGCATTAGGAGGCTCCCTTGGGACAGAGAAGGAAACTGAGGCAGAGGGCAGCTGCTGATAGTCCAGGTCCCCCTCCCGCAGGGATCTCTGAACATCCTGCTGCTCCTTCTGTTTTGGGGGGACCCTGAGGATTCCCCCAAGGAGGGGCCAACCCCATCCCCAGGAGGAGGAATCAGGTGACTGAGGGGCTGCCTTCCTGGGCCTGGAACCCCCAAGATCTTTAAATTCTTTTGAGAATAATTTCAGGATAAGGATTTTGCCATCTCCCCAGAATCCAGACAATAAACCTGTTTGGTGGAGGCACCAAAAAGATGCCTAAAGACCCTTCACTGGACCATGAAGATCCAAATTGAACTTTGGGTGCAGTTGATTTGAACTCTGGGGAGCTGAACGAGTTGGATGCATTTGTTTTGAATGTACACTATTATGCCAATAGGGGACTTCCCCAAATGGGTTTTTTGTCAATGCGGTTAGTTTATCCATTTGTTCATCTATTTCTTTTATCCCCCAAATTCCCAAAATTTAGAAGTCGACTATGTTTACAGATCCAGGGAAGAAAAAGGGCCAACCTTTTTTTGCCGGATCTCAGGGGAAATGTGTGTTTGGAATTCAAGGAGGTGCCATTTAAAAGTATCTTACAAACTTCCTGTGGACACGTGGGGACTTTGAGACTACATTCCCCGTGATCCAATGGGTTTCCGGGTTCTGGTTTTGGACGTGGGGACATCAGACACCCCCATGTATAGGGCACCTTAAATTCGAAGGTCGGGCTTGAGAAGGTCTCTCTTTTTTTAGGCTACATAGTGCTGACGGGCACTGGCGGTAACTTTGAAGAGTTTTTACCAGGCGCATGGTCTATTATTATTATTATTATTATTAATTTCTCTTATACTATCAGTCTTTATCATTTTAAATCGTAACAGCTCAAACGTGGCCTCAGACACTGCCCAACAGGGGGAGCCTGGCCATGACCCTTCCCCAACCTTTGCCTCAGTTTCCCCCTCTGTGGAAACCAGAGTAGAAGAGCCTGAGCCCTAGGGGCTGTGGGGAAGGGGGTCCAGAGAGGATCTGGGGGGACACAGAGCTGACTCCTCTGGGTCTCCTGGGACTCTGGGCCAGCTGAGGAGGGTCTCCTTCAACACCTCCCCAGCCCAGGAGGTGCAAAGACCCTTCAGAGGCCTGGGGGAGGCCCAGGAAGGAACCTCCTGCCCTTTGTGAGGCCACAGAAGGCAGCAGCAGCTGCTGAGCTCAGATGAACAGAGGACATTTTGGGGATGTCTGTATGTCTGTCTGCAGGGCTGCCGGGCTCAGGCTGTTCAGACTTGGAGGCCTCTTCCTAACACTTTTGGGGCTTTCTGGGCAGAGAGGCTGGGCAGCTTTGACCTCTCCTCCTGTAGCCCATTGGATAGGGGAGGACACTGAGCTCCAGCAGGCACAACTTCCTGGGCTGGGCTGGGGGGGCCTCAGGGCATGGATGGCCCCCATCCTCCAGGGGCTGCAGCAGAGCAGGATTGGGTGTGGGGCCTGGTTAGCTCCCTGGGAGAGGAAAGGGGGCGTCTGAGAGGAAGAGGAAGCCAGAATAATGGGTACATGAAGGTGTGCAGACACAGGGAGGGGCAGGAGAGAAGCAGACTGGGCCAAGTTGTCTCTGAGCCACGTCTGCCTCCATTGGATGGCTGGGAAAGGAGGCCGAAGTCTGCAGATGCCCCCCTTGGCTCTGAGGCCCCATCATGGGTCCTGACGGGTTCCTAGAGGCAAAGAGAGGAGGTTGGGGGGACTCCGGGGCTCTCTTGAGGTGAGGAATAGGAGCTTCTGGATCAGGATGGCTCAGAACCCTTTTGTCGCGACTTCTTTACCAGTCAGTCTTGACCTCCTCCATCTCCCTGAGGCCTCAGAGGGCCCCCCTCTTCCCTCTGATCTTGGAGGGACTGTCTGGCCTCTGCAGCCTCCTCCAGGAATGAGGGTGGCAGAAAGAACAGTATAAATGGGTTCACAATCTTAGGAGGACCTCTTAGGGAACAGGCGGGACCAGGCTCTTCCCCTACCTCATGCACAGCCTTGAGTCAGGGACTATCAAGTGGCCAATTAATTGCTTTCCTTCCTTGGGCCTGATAAACAAGAGAAATCATATTATTTTTCTCCCATTCTCTCAAAAAGGCTTATAGTAGGTTTTCAACATCCACCCATCCAGGGTCATATGTGTGAAAGATAACCTCTAGTTCTTTGATTACTACCATTGGTTCCTCTTCAAAAGAAGGACTGTCTTGTTTGAATCTCTCCATATCCTGGGGGGTGAATGGTGATTAGTGCCTAAGGGAAACTGCATCCCCACTCCTATTAAATGTGGGTATTAACTCCAGGGGGTTACGGTTCAGCCGGATTATTTTGTATTCCTGTCTGTAGGCTCAATTTTTGATCTTCAATGGGGTAGGTAAGGGGAGGATCTGGGCAGGGAGGGGCAGAAGGATAAGAGGTAGGGACAGGTGAAGGGATGAATTGGGCAGGGTGGGGAGCTGGGGCAGGAGGGGAACGGGAAGGAATACATTTGGCAGGGGGGAAAGGGGCTGGGACAGGTGCAAGAGGGGCAGAGGGATCGGGGGAGGGATGAGTTGGGCATGTGGGGGAGAGACTAGGGTAGAGGTGGGGACTGGGGGAGAGCTAGGTTGAAGAGGGGGAAAGTGGCTGGGGAAGAAGAGAAAGGATAGGAGGTAGAGGGGGCAGGGGAGGGGGTGGGCTGAGTAGGAGGAACAAGATTGTGTAGGGTAGGGTGGGACAGAGATTGAATTGGCTCCAATAATGAGGAAGTTTGGAGAGATTTATTCTGGAGGATGTTTAAGCTTCTTCCAGTGTTTTTTATAGAACTTTTTATTTCCCACAAAGTATTCTCCACACTTTCATTTTGAGCTTGGAGTATAAACAAATAATTGTCTTGTTACTTCTTAAGGTAGAATATGGGGAGTATCAAACCTATTTCACCGGCTATATAGACATACTGTGAAATGTTCTCTGAACATATGAACCATTTTAAACCTAGAAAAGACAACACGGTTCCAACTCGGGTTATGTTGGTAAAATCCATGTTAATTGGTATTAATTTACTTATTAGTTTCGCTGTAATTTTTGCTTTCACCAGCAGATGGTGATATTGGCTAGGGGTTAGGGTGAGAGAGAGAGAGAGAGAGAGAGAGAGAGAGAATGTGTGTGTCTGTGTGTTTTCAAGGATTTTTTCCAAGGACTTTATTAAAGTATACAGATTCTAAATGATTTTTTAAAAAACAGAAAACTGAACTAACCTTCTCAGTTGAAAATTGTAGAAGCAGGAAAAAAAAAAGCTGACTTGAGATAGGAAAGGAAAATTTTTAAAAAGTGAGGGAAATTTGAGGGTACTTGACACAGTCCCTTCATGGTTGCCATAAATGTAAAGGTTAAATTTAATGGTTCAATCATTTTATGAAATTATGTGGTCGCCAATATTATATATCGAGACGGAAATTTATTTACAAATATAGACAAATAGAGAAGAAATGTGAGGGGGTTAGAGAGGTTATGTATCTTATCTTGATCCAGAGGCAGAGATTAATTGCTGCCTATCAGACAGGCAAAGATGGAGTGGAAAGATGGGAGCTTTTATTCCTGTGGATTGTGCACATCTTTTCCTTTCCCACAGTCAGCACTCTCCAGAGCAAAAACTCTGCCCAAGGATTAAAAAGGGACACAAGACTAAAAAAAACAAACCTCTGGTGTTTCAGGGTGTTAACCTAATGTCAGGGGGCCTGAGGTCTAAAGACCTTCATTATTTCCATTAATTAATCATCAACAAGAGGTCTGAACAGGGGTGATAAAATGAAAAGACTGAACCTTCTCAAGAGAGAGCTTCCTGAGAATGGGCCATCTCAAGGAGAGAAGGACGAGGAGGAGAGGAGCGAGCTTTTCTCTGCCATTTGTTACTGGAATATATTCTGTCAGTTTATATTTAGTTACACAGAAAGAAGAGGAGGAGGAAAAGAAGGGATTGTTCATCATTTTACAATATATTTTGACAATTGAGCTATTTGAAAAGAAAGCCACTGACAGTGTAATGATTAGAATTCTCCAGAGGTACATTTTCTTCATTTTAAATAATTTATTAACTGACTGGTCATTTCATGTGGTCAGTTGGCATCGTCCAATATCTAAAAGAAAGAAAAATGGGTAGGACGAGCTAGTGTTATAAAAATGACCACCCTACCCAAATTAATCTACTTCTTCAGTGGCACACCTAGCGAACTGTGAAAAAACTTAATAGAATTAGAAAAAATTATAACAAAGCTCATCTGGAAGTTAACAAAAGATGGGGAAGGGACTGCCTTGGCAGGTATAGGGTTTCCTTCAATGCCCACCTTCAAGGAAAAGGTGCCTGCATATAAACAGAATTTACACACAAATGTCAGGTCTAATTAGAGGCTAGACTAGATGATTTCTGAGATTAGCTTCAGAAAGGTAAATCTGTAACAAGGGTTTACATTTTTCACCTGAAGCTATCTAAAACAGAGGAGAAACGATTTCAGGAGCAAGAAAGGAAAGTCCCAGCTTCCTATCACATAATTCAAAGACTTTTTTTTTTTTTAAGAAAAGCAGATGAAGGGGAACCCTGCACAAATCTCCATCCACACTTTTGCTTTTTTTAATCATTGAGAAACGCTCAAAATCTTGTACATCTAGCTTGGAATGAAGACGTTCCCTTAATGGCAGATTCAGAGTTAACAGAGGAAATGGTTCTTACCCACAGAGACTACATTCTACACATTATCCAGCATCACCTATAGGTACAGCTCTTTCTGAGAATGGTCCAATAGGCACCACTCCTGGGTGAAGTCTACAGCCACATCCTTGAAAGTTATTGACTCCTAAAACAGCAAAAGTGTCAAGATTTAGAGTTGAACATTCAAATTGCATCTAGTACAACCCTCGTCCAATGACTAGAGGCAACTGAAGCACACAACGGATTTACCCAAGACTTCGAACTCTGAAGAATATCAGAGCCAGCACTGAAAACCACTCATTCACAAACCAATAGAATATTGACAAAAGCATTTTGTATGATGTTGTGAAGAGTAAAACCTGGAGAACTGTCTTACTCTTAAATGCTTTTCCCTGTGGCAACAGAGGAAAGAGCTCTCCGAGAGACGTATGTGATCCTGTGGAAGAGAAAGAGAGAAGGTGATCAGAAATGTCAGGAGTTGATCTGGCAAGAATACTTTCTGAAGAGTTTCTGAGAAGGTAGCATGTACTGTGTATTCTAAGGAGAAAGTATTACTAGTGATCAATGAGGGAAAACAAAGAAAAAGGAAGTCTTTACTTAATGTCTTAAAAGACTGAAATATGGGTGTTAGGGAGGAAGTTAAGAGGCTCAGGAGTTTGAGTCAGGCCTACAAGTGAGAGGTCTTGGGGGTTCAAATCTGCCCTCAGACATTTTCTAGCTGTTTTATTCTGGTAAGATACTGAAATCCCATTGTCTGACCCTCATTCTTCTTCTGTCTTGCAATCAGTACACAGTATTGATTTAAAAAAGAAGGTAAGCATTTTGAAAACAAAACAAACACAAATAAACCAAGATGTTACGTCAAATTACCTGTTTGCCAACTTTTTAGTCTAAATGGGACAGCTCATGGTATTGGGAAATATTATTATAAATGATATTCAATCTAACTTTAAGCTCTAACCAGCAGTAACTGTCCAAATGAAATTCAGGCAAAGTCATTAAGTATCAGACAGTCAGCATCTCCTATAAAGTTATTCATAAGAAATTTCACTTCTCAACGGAACTTTGCCCCATAATGTCTATCAAATGCTATAAGAATGCTGGTTTTTATGATCTTTAGTGCTTCATAATAGTATTCATATTAGGAATTGATTTCTTTGTTTTGTTTTTGTCCTTTGAATCCATGAGCTGTGCCCTTCCAGAATCAGATTAGAATTCCTTGAGCTTTTCTGCTATGACTGTAAATCAAAATAACCACAGGACAAGTAATTTTAAAGACAGTCAGCTCAGCTGACCTAATAAGAACAGATATAAATGAAACTGAACAAAGTTATATAGATGATTTCCACTACTGTCAATGCAAAATTAAATACATGCTTGGGTAGGTAGCATATAAGCTCAGTGTCATATGATAATGATTGTAATATTACACTCTATGATATAGTATCATACAACATAATCTACTAAAATAAAACAATATAACACAATGTATAAAATTGTATCAATTGGATATTATATGATATTGATAATGTTAAAACCCATCAATTATTTAATTGACTATATTTGAAAGGAGAAAATTGAAGAGATCTGCTTGTATCTCCTTGTTTCCTTGTGAGCTATGAGAGCAAGTCAAATTCTGATCTCCTTCTCCATTATAATGACTCTCTGATTAAAGGGAAAGTAATATCAGAGGAAGGAGTAATTAGGACTTTGTTCATTTAAAGATATGTTTTATTGTGTAGCATTCAGATTTTTAACCAATAAAGAATATGAGGCTATTTCTCTTGAGGATAATATTGTTTCTCAATGGGGGAATGGGATTCCTATAAACAAAAAAAATGTGTTTCCTTTACCATCATTTCTGAAAAAGAGGGTGTCTTACCACTTGCTTATGAGTTGTGTCCTGTTTCTCTTTAGCCTGAGAGCTCAACTGTATGATGTCTCCCAAGTTCCTATTTCTAGAGACAACATGGAATTGGAGATCTCAAATAATCCCTTCTTACTTCACAGAGGGGTTGGCCTTCTGGTCAGACTCAAAAATCAGCCAACCTGAGTCCTTGGATAGAATGGACTGAACAGTAAGGATCAAGTTCCCTATTCCACATCTTCCCCTACACTCTCATTTTGTTTGTTTGGTAAGATCTACATGTGCCAGCAAAAAACAAGAAACAAGTGAGTGCCAATTAACTAAGGAATGGCTAAAAAAACTGTAATAAATATTCACAACACAGTGAGGAGGAATAATAGGTATTAGGGTTTCAAAGAAAAAGTCCATATTATACAATTTTTTGCACAATATGAAATTTGGAGTGTTTAATGAGGGCTCCTCTATGGGACAGTCTATGAAATCTGTGCTACAGCAAAACTCTTCCTACTGAACTGGAGACATTGAATCTTATCTACAGCATAATGTGTCCAGTGTTGAGTCAAGTATATGATCAAGGTGATGTCCTTCCTGTAATCATTCCTTGTACAGGCTTTCATTCCAAAAAGAATGTTGTTCACCAGGAATCATGAAACCATGGAAAAATACTTCTAAATCGATTAAAAAATAAAATTAAAAAAATAAAATCCTAAAAAATATTGAATTAAGAAAAATTTGATAACAAGAAACAATGTTGTTCACCACAGAACATATAACTCTTCTCCATCATTTGATATTTTATTTTTTGACAACAATTGTGGGTAAAAACAATATCCAATATATTTTTTTCAATTTTGAGTCTTGGATCTTCTCCCCCACACCCAAGAGTTGTTAAGCAATTTTAAATAAAAATTTGCATGTGCAATCCTATAAAACATTTTTCCATATTGATCCTTCTGGGTAATTAAACTCAAACAAATAATAATTTAAAAAGTAAAAACATTTTTTTTTAAATCTGGATTCAGATTTCTTCAGTTATTTCTCTGGAAACAGATAAAATTTTTTATTGTGAGTCCTTTGGAATTGGTCATTGTATTTTTTGAGAATAACACCATTCAGAATTGTTCTGCATACAATATTTCTGTCACATTGTGCAGTGGTTCTCCTGGTGTTGCTAAATTCAGGCTACATCAGTTCTCAAGCCTTTCCACACTTCTTTCAGTTCCTCCTTCGCCTCATTAATTATAAAACAAAAGTATTCCATTAAAATCATATGCCACAATTCACTCAGTCATCTCCCAATTGATGAGTTGTCTCTTACTTTTCTTTTTTTTGTTTTTTTTTTTAAACCTTTAACTTCTGTGTATTCCTTGGTGGAAGAGGGATAAGGTTGGGCAATGGGGGTCAAGTGACTTGCCCAGGGTCACACAGCTGGGTGTCTCTTACTTTTCAATTCTTTCATCACACCAAAAAGAGAAGCTTTAAATGCTGGTTGTTTTTTTTTTTTTTAATAAATACATACAGGTTATTTTCCTTTTTAATGCCCTTTGGACATAGTTCAAAATTGGACTCTCCAGCAGATTGAATCAGTTCACAACTTCACTCAATAGTTCATCAGTATCTGAGTTTTTCCATATCTTCTCCAACTTTCTTCATTTTCCTTTTCTGTTTTAATAGTCAATCAAATTGAAGTGTAGTGGTCCCTGAGACTTAATACAATTTGCATTTCTCTAAATAAAAGTGATCACTCTCCTCCTGGGAAAAATACATACAACTTAAGCACATTCATTAGGTTTTTCTGCATTATGAATCCAGTGATTTGAAGAGATGATCTCTGGCTGAAAGTCTTCCAACAAGGGAATCCATCTGGAACTGATCTGTTCAGAAGACATTTTCTCATACTGAACAAACTCTGGACTCTCCATGTCAATGTCTTTCTTCATTCATGACAGTAATAAGATTTCTACTTAAAAGGAATTCTTGCTTGGGAATATGAGATGATTGTTGCCTGAAGGCCTTACCAAATTCATCATCTTCCTAGAGTTTCTCTTTAGTATGTATCCTCTTATGTTAAATACTCTAACGGTGGCAATGATATAAGATCAGCCTCACTTATGAGGTTTCTCTTCAGTGAAGATTTTCTGACATGAAGCAACCGTAGAGCTTAATGCAAAAGCCTATCTGGATTCATGACAGTCATATATTTTCTCTCAAATGTGGATGCTTTGATGCTTAGAAAGACAATATTCCTTGCTGTGAAAGCCTTTCCACATTGTGTACATTCATAAGGTCTACTCTCCAGTGTGGATGCTTTGATGTTTAGCTAGATGGCCTCTCCATGTGAAAGCCTTACCACAGTGTTTACATTCAAAAGGTTTCTCTCCAGTGTGGATTCTCTGATGTGTAGCAAGAGAGTCCCTCCAGGTGAAAGCCTTATCACAGTGTTTACATTGAAAAGGTTTCTCTCCAGTGTGGATTCTCTGATGTGCAACAAGACTGCCCTTCAGTCTAAAAGCCTTTCCACAGTGTTTACATTCATAAGGTTTCTCTCCAGTGTGGATGCTCTGATGTTCAGCAAAAGAATCCCTCCATGTGAAAGTCTTTCCACACTGTTTACATTCATAAGGTTTCTCTCCAGTGTGGATTCTCTGATGTGCAGCAAGAGAGCCCCTCACTGTAAAAGCCTTTCCACATTCTGTACATTCATAAGGTTTTTCTCCAGTGTGGATTCTCTGATGTGCAACAAGTGTCTTCTTGTATATGAAAGCCTTTCCACACTGTTTACATTCATATGGATTCTCTCCTGTATGGATTCTCTGATGTGCAGCAAGGGAGCGTCTCTCTGTGAAAGCCTTTCCACACTGTTTACATTCATATGGTTTCTCTCCAGTGTGGATTCTCTGATGTGTAGTGAGATGGCTCCTGGCTGCAAAAGCCTTTCCACACTGTATACATTCATAAGGTTTCTCACGAGTGTGAATTCTCTGGTGTGCAACAAGACCACCCTTCACTCTAAAAGCCTTTCCACAGTGTTGACATTCATAAGGTTTCTCTCCAGTGTGGATTCTCTTATGTGCAGCAAGGGAATCCCTCTGTGTGAAAGTCTTTCCGCAGTGTTTACATTCATAAGGTTTCTCTCCCGTGTGGATTCTCTGATGTGCAGCAAGAGAGCTTCTCAATGTAAAAGCCTTTCCACATTCTGTACATTCATAAGGTTTCTCTCCAGTGTGGATTCTTTGATGGGCAGCAAGTTGGCTCCTCTGTGTAAAAGCCTTTCCACATTGTTTACATTTATAAGGTTTCTCTCCAGTGTGGATTCTCTCATGCGCAGCAAGAGAGTCCCCCCAGGCAAAAGCCTTTCCACACTGTTTACATTCATATGGTTTCTCTCCAGTGTGAATTCTCTGATGTGCAGTGAGATAGCTCCTAACAGTAAAAACCTTTCCACATTCTGTACATTCATAAGGTTTCTCTCCAGAATGGATTCTCTGATGTGCAACAAGACGACCCCTCACTGTAAAAGCCTTCCCACAGTATTGACATTCATAAGGTTTCTCTTCATTGTGGATTCTCTTATGTGCAGCGAGAGAGCCCCTCATTGTAAAAGCCTTTCCACAGTGTTGCCATTTATAAGGTTTCTCTCCAGTGTGGATTCTCAGATGTGCAGCGAGAGAGCTCCTCAGTGTAAAAGCCTTTCCACACTGCTTACATTCATAAGGATTCTCCCTAGTGTGGATTCTCTGATGTTCAGTGAGAGAGAACTTACAAGTAAAAGCCTTTCCACACTGTTTACATTCATAAGGTTCCTCTCCAGTGTGGGTTCTCCAATGTGCTGCAAAAGAGCTCCTCTGTATGAAAGCCTCTGTATGAAAACACTGCTTATATTCATAAGGTTTTTCTCCAGTGTGGATTCTCTGATGTGCAGCGAGAGAGCTCCTCAATGTAAAAGCCTTTCCACATTCTGTACATTCATAAGGTTTCTCTCCAGTGTGGATCCTCTGGTGTGCAGCAAGAGTACCCTTTTCTGTGAAAGCTTTTCCACAGTGTTTGCATTCATAAGGTTTCTCTCCCAAGTGGATTCTCTGATGATCAGTGAGAGAGACCTTCCAAGTAAAGGCCTTTCCAAACTGTTTACATTCATAAGGTTTCTCTCCAGTATGCATACCCTCATGTTCTCCAAGCTCAGAATTCTGAATGAAAAGTCTGTCACCTTTATCACTTGCAGAAAACATCTCTATACTTTTATGTTTTGGATGTCTAAAGAGGTCTAAAATCCAGCCAAAGTCCATTCCCTCTAGGTTACCTTGATTCATGGGCATTTCAGGTTTCTCTGGTGAATGAAGAAGTCCTCCTTCTTCAAAAGATGCTTTCCTATATTTTCTATCCTGACAAAAGTCATTTTCTGAAGTCGATTTCATATACTGATTTACGACTGAATATTGGCTGAATTTCTCTGCAGTATCATCAAATTCACAGTCACTCTTTGCATGGTTTTTTACCATGATATTAGAGTCACAGATTTCTCTCAAAGTGAGGTCACAGGGACCCTCATTCATGCATCTTTGGGGTTCAGATCCTTCTTCAAAAAGGCTCAGCTTTGTAGACATCTCCTTCACTTCAAAATTGGTCTCAGCCTCTGAAGAAAACAAATAATGATATTAAAACAGAAGGAAGGAGGGGACACACACATATAAACACACATATATATTTCCTCTGATGGAAAAAATTAAACTGATTTTTTTCTACTCCCCCAGGCAAAAAGGAGTTTTCAAACTTAAACAAGCAGCACCAGTCTTTGGTCTACAAGATGAAAGACTTTCCCATACAATAACAATGAAACCTCACAAGGTTTCATTGTGACACAGGCAGGCCTAAGATTCTCATCATACTGTGCAACTCATGTCAAGAGTAAAGAATGGAGGAATGACCTGACCAACTTCCTTGCAACTAGTCTACAGCTCTAACCCTTTGCCTGATCATGCTTTGTCCACAGTATCAGTCTTTCTCCACTACCCTATCTTTCCTAAAAAGTCACTTGTCCAATATTCTTATCATTTTGTGAAATCTCAGGTAACCTTCCAGATATCTGTTTTCCTCATTTTGGATATACTATCACATCATCATTCTTGGTAAATTTTGTATGCTAAGCAGAAAAACAATTTCACTCTTTTTAACTCTCATGCAGTAATTTTCAAAGTGGAATAGAACTTTTCTTTTTTTCTCTACACATGCAAAGATATTATGCCATTTAGTACAGACATACTAACTATTCATCTTATTTTGTCACCAACCATATGTTATGTCACATGGCCTAGACTAAGACTATCATTCATCTCTCAGGAAAGGAACAGCATGATTCAGCACTGGTCTGCCAGCCCACAAGTCTAACACTCCATTCACCAAAACAGATAAAAGTCTTTTGGGATAATAGCCCTTATACACCTGCTTTCACCTCACTCACCTGGGCAGGAGCTCTTTGGGCCTTTTTGCCCTAGTAGCAATGGTGCTTTCCCTTGCTGAAAACAGGAGATCAAATTTTCTCTTAGAACTGGAAGCCCTGGGCATCAGAAAGAAGGAAGGGATCAGGAGAAAAAAATAAGAAATATGGTATTCTTAAGGGAAAGGGGTGTAAGGGTTAAAAATTAATGGTTTGACTGAAATTTATCAAAATTATAAATAACGTGGTAGTCACTGATTTAAAGCACTATTGCCCAAAGTCGAAATGACTTTTAATAGCTTTTATTTACAAAAGAGGTGGTGTAATATTTAGGCTCTGATAGAGGCAGAACTTCCAGAGATAATGCAGAGATCTCAGCTCTGACTGAAAATGCTGAGATAAGACAGAGTACTTGTTCAAGCCCATATGCAAGACTGGATCCAAAATCAAGGCACACAATCTATTGAGGAATCCCAATTACCTCTATTCTCTATGAAGTCAAATAACCATAGGGAACCCCTGATATGCATAAATATCGGGGGAGAAGATTACGATGCTCTCATTGATACTAGGGCTACTTGCTCTGTACTAAAGTTAGTTCCAGAAGGATGCAAATATCAGGGAAGTTTGAGAGTAAGGGGTGCTTCAGGATTAGCCCAACAAGTTCCAAAATTTAGAGCCAAAATGGTGAAACTAGGCCCTCATATAATCAACCATACTTTCCTGTTAATTCCATTGTGTCCTTCCAATCTCGTTGGGAGGGATCTTTTGTGTAAATTAGCGGCTACTATTCAGTGTCAACCAGATGGGCAGATTTTCCTCTATTTACCTAAGAGATCCCTGAAACATCACCCAATCCTATTTTCAGACCCGTGCAAGGAGGAACCAATTTACCATCATGACAATAGCAAATATCAGGTTCCTGATGGCATTTCTAACTACATTTGGGCTAAAAATTCCAATGATGTTGGCAGAATCCTGTCTGCAGAGCTAGTAAGAATAGAGGTCAAGGAGGGAATGCCACCATGAATTCCTCAATTTAGACTGAGCAAGGAAGCTATCGAAGGTGTGAGACCCATCATTGAGAGTCTTTTAGACCAAGGTATTTTAAGATACGGCTTCTCACAGTATAACAGCCCTATCATGCCTGTGAAGAAAGCAAAATTGACTCCTGATGGGCAGACTCAATGGTGATTGGTACAAGATCTAAGAGCTGATAACAACCACATTAAAAAGATCTATGCAGTAAAGGTTCCTAGTCCATCTCAAATTATAACAGTTATACCAAACACAGTTGAATGGTTTACTATCGTGGATCTCTGTTCTGTCTATTTTTCTGTTCCCCAGCACAGAGACAGCCAACGGCCGCTCACCTTCACCTGGCAAGGGAAATCCATTTTATGGACGCGAATTCCACAATGTTATGTAGATTCGGCATCCATCTTTTGCCAAATCTTGCAGAGAGACCTTGAGTCAATCACCTACAAAGACAGCAAGATGGTGCATTATGTGGATGACATTCTGCTAATGTCACCATCTGCTTCCATCTGCTAAAGAGACAGTGGCATTTACTCAAAGAACTAGGCAAACGAGGTTATAAGGTGTCCAAACCAAAACACTAGTGGGTAAAGAGATGCATGGAGTATTTAGGATTCATCTTAAAAAAGGACACTAGGAGTATTTCCCAAAAGAGAACACAGGGCATACAGAAAATTGAGCTTGCCAAAGACCAAAAGGCAGATCAGGGCAATTATTAGTTACAAGTTTCTATAGAAACTGGATTCCAGGTTATGTTCTCATCACTAAACCTTTGATAGAGCTGACCTGAAAGGAAGTCTTAGGGCCATTAAAATGGAATAAGGAGCATATCCATGCTATTGAAAAGCTCAAGGCGCTAATTCTATCTGCGCCAGCCATAGGCATCCCTAATCATGACAAACCTTTTCTACTCTATGTTCATGAAGATAAAGGGATAGCCTCCAGTGTTCTTACAAACATTTGGGAATACCCTCAGACCTGTTGCATTTTATACCTCAAAACTAGATTCAGTCATCTGTGGAATTCCAAGTTGTCTGAGAGTTATTGCTGCTGAAGCCATCATGGTGAGAAAATCTGCTTCATTGGTATTAGGGGGTGAGCTGAGAGTGTATTCCCCACATCAAGTGGAGTCTGCACTCAGGAATACTATTCTACAAGCTTTCACTTCCCAAAGGTTATCACAATACTAAGCAATCCTATTGACTAATGAAAACATCTCATTTCACCAGTGCAAAAATATAAACCCTGCAACTCTGATTCCTGATCTGCCTCTACAAGGTGAAAGTCTACACAACTGTGAAGATGCACTAGACATCATGCACAAGACTAGGAAAGACTTATCCAATACACCCATGGATAATCTCGAAATGACACTCTTCAAAGATGGGTTGTCTTACATGGCAAGATGGACAGAGATATACTGGTGCAGCAGTGGTGAAAGACACTGAAACCCTGTGGTACTCATCTCTTCCACCTACAATGAGTGCTCAAGGGGCAGAGTTACCGGGATTGACATGTGCTCTCCAATTAGCTAAGAACAAAAGAACAAACATTTCTGCTGACTCTAAATATGCTTTTGGAGTAGTTCACCATTCCGGGGAACTCTGGAAAAACCATGGCTTGATAACTTCCAACAGCAAGGAGATTGCGTATGGCAAAACCGTAAATGAGCTATTGCAAGCCCTCCAATTGCCATCCCAAGTTTCTGTAATCCATTGCAGAGGTGTGTAAATGGAATTAGCTCATCCTCATTCATTGTTGGACTAACCATGAGAAATAATGTCACCCCACCCAACTTAGAATTAAGTGGGGAGGGGAAGATCAGTTACCCACACATGACAATAAGTAACAAATCAAAAACAGTGTTGAGGCTGCCATTTGTCCACTTGAAATTGGAGGTGGATGCAGGAAGTGACAAAAGATGCTATCTTTTAAATATGATGGTAACTTCCTGTGGAGGCAGTTGGCGCTTTGAACTTGGTGTTGAAGGATTTCTGGTGAGATCTCAGACTGTTTCCCTCTGAACTGTTGTGTGGGTAAGTTGGGCTGACTTCCTTTCTCCTCCCTTGGCATTTCTGGAGGCTCTACCCTCAAGGAGGCCTCTCTTGCCTCTCTAATTGTAAAAGGTCTTGTGGCTAGAAGACTTGTTTAATTAACCTCTGTGCTCCTCTACTGGGGCCTCTAAATTCTTATCTGGTCCGGGCCAGAGTTTCTCTCTCAATTTCCCTACCTTCAACTTTCCTAATTGTAAATAAACTTCCATAAAAGTCATCCTGACTTGGGTCTATTTTAATTTGAAATCGAGTTAATCTGATTTCTGGTGACCATACCTTAAATATCTAGTTTCCCCTCTTACAGAGGCCATAGTAAAAAAAAAAAAAAAAAAAATAGAATCAGGGAATAGAAGGGCAGACATCACAGCCAAATTTGGGGAGAGGTATGGACCAATTTCAATCCTGAACTTGTCCTCAGTGGATGAAGCTGATATGAGAAATGCTTACTGTGATAATTAAATTAAGTCTACACTGCCCATCTTTAGATTTAATCACCAAAGGTGAGAGCACCTTCCAATTCTGGGAGGCCCTAAACAAACGTGTGCTAAAGTGAGTAATAATCAGAATCAATGGACCGCCCCTAAAGCATCTATTGTGATTGGACACGCAGGCTAAGGGAAGGCACTGGAAGTGATATATATGTGGCCCTTCTAAGGTGGGAGGGGAGTGAGTGAGGCTGCGGCTGGTTTGGTGAAGGAGACCTGAGGGAGCTTTGCTGGTTTGTGACCAAGACTGTTCCACGTGGTGAGTTTAAAGACTGAATCGTCCTGAACTTCTATTAAGAAACTTCCTTTTATAGACTCTGTGAATGAAGTTTGCTCCATTCACCTCCAGGCTTAGGCCCTTTAACCCTCGGCTGAGGGTTAAGATCTATCTGGATTAATTAGTGAGATAGATTATTATCTCCATACTTCCTCTCTCTCTTCTTATGTAAATAAATTTCCATAAAAGTCAATTTTGATTTGAGATTATTCTTAATTGAGGATTGATAATCATTCAATCCTCTGGCAATCATCTTTAATATGCTGAACCCATAAAATCCCTTTTCCCCCCCCTTACATACTCTCTGAAGGAAGTGAAGGATTGGAAGACACATCTTGGTGCATACTTAGCTAATGGAGTTTGGCTGACTGCAATTGGAAAACCTATTTTGCCAAAATTCTTGTACTATGCTTTCTGCAATGCCTTACATCAGAAAGGGCATTATGGGACTCTGGGATTGGCTGATTCAATACAGAGATACTGGAACTCCAGAGGAATCACCAAATGTGCAATGAGAGTTTGCCAGAGGTGCAGAATTTGTAGGCAGTACAACCAAGCTATAAACAAAGTTTGTAGCTTGGGAGGCAAAGAACTAGCCTATACACCTTTTGAGTACATACAAATCGATTATGTAACCATGCCCAGGTGCCAAGGATATAGGTATGCATTAGTAATTGTTGACAGGTTAACTAAATGACCAGAAGCTTTCCCAGTTAGACGCAATACAACAGCTTTTGTAGTCAAGATTCTGTTGAAAGAACTAATTCCAAGGCTCTCTATACCACTACAAATTGTGTCTGATTTGGCTCACACTTTGCACACCGTATTTTAAACAGCATATACGAAGTGCTAGGCATAAAACAACATTTACACTCTGATTGCTTGCTTAGATGAGGGACAGAAACTTTTAATAATGTACATAGCTGGGTGCCAGGGTACCAGTTGAGGACAGGGTATAAAAGGGGGACCGGAATCCCCGGACTTTACTTCTCTGACTCATCTGGAGGGTTAGGGAAGAAAGGGTGGTTTGGGAGATTTGGTTAGGTAGGTAGGAACAATTCCCATTGCTAGCCAAATTCAATACCTCACTGCCATAGCCAACATCCTATATACCAACTAAAGAGTACAACTTCAATCAAGAACAGCACAACTGCCGGGGGAGGGGGGGGGGAGGCAGCCACTGGGCATCAGAGTTGAGGTTAGGCCTCAAGGCTTTTCTCTTACTCTCCACCTTAGAGATCATCTATCAGAGCTTCAATATTAATTAACATCAACAATTAGGCAAAATCTTAGGGTTTCCTTCACCCACTTACCTATCCTGACCTTCCCTCAGTTCAATTATAAATAAACCCTGGTTATTCTAAGTATAAGAATCTTGGAGCCTTGCTTTACCTTATCAACAGCCATTTATCTTAGTCAGAATTAAGTCATAACTTAAATTGAAGCAGCCTTACCAAACTAGTTACCAATATTCAGAAGTCTCTGTCTTCTTCCTGATACCTTTTCTAACTGCCTGATCTGGATTGGTTTTAATTCCCAGGGACTGTGGCAGAGAACCTTAACCTTAAAGGGAACCTGACCTGGCTCTTGTAAGAGGTTATTCTAACTCACATACTACCATGATTTGGGACTCCCTCTTTTCATATTTCATCTTCAACATCTGCCTAGTCTCCTTTGGCTGCTCCTATTATCACCCACATTACAGTGGAAAGAGTGAAAGTAGGGAAATACAGAAAGGTAGAGAAGACATTTAGCCTATCTATCTAAATATAATTCCAGGTTGACTCAGCCACGACTTGTTGGCCTTTAGCCTGGATGAAACTCTCTCCAGAAGACAGGAAAGGAAAGCTAGGCCCCACTCATTCAAGTTCCTTCTAAGAGGCAGGACAAGGCAATGACTCCAGCTGAAGGTGACTCCTGAGGCTGACTTTATTCCTTAAGCCAACTTCCTTCTTGAAGCCGAACTCCTTCTTGGAGTACACTTCCCTCTCCCCAGAAATTCAGGGTCTTTGATATTGGCTCCATGTCCCTTCCCCTTTTCACAAGGGCCAACCACAGCTTCAAACTGTCCAGAATACTCATCAAAAGAGTTCACAGATTCCTGGCTGATTGAGGTGTGAATTCTCATTTAATGGCTGAGTTGAAAAGGTGGAGAGCACCTCCACCTAATGCTAAATAGGGTATTCAAACTTTTGTTGGTTCAATTAAATTTTTTTTTTTTAGAAAAATTTTCCATGGTTACATGATTCATGTTCTTACTTTCCCCTTTGCCCCTCCACCCACTCCCCCCATAACAGACACGCATTTCCACTGGTTTTAAAATGTGTCATCTATCAAGACCTATTTCTGTATTATTGATAGTTGCATTGGTGTGGTTGTTTCGAATCTACATCCCCAAATGTGTCCTCATCAACCCACGTGTTCAAACAGTTGTTTTTCTTCTCTGTTTCCACTACTGTAGTTCTTCCTCTGAATGGGGGTAGAGTTCTTTTCCATAAATCCCTCAGAATTGTCCTGAGTCATTGCACTGCTGCTAGTACAGATATCAGTCTCTGTGTACAATGTTCTTCTGGCTCTGCTCCTTTCACTCTCCATCAATTCCCGGAGGTTATTCCAGTTCATTTTGTTGGTTCAATTCAAAAGTAGACAAAGGAGAGTTAATTCTGTCTTCACAATCTGGCAAGGTACTAAATAGATGTACTTAAGTTATTGTTAATGAAAGTGTTAACACAAAATAGACAAGGGGAATGAAGGATTCTCTTTCATAAGTGTAAACTCAGAAAAAACAAAGAATTCCCTTTTACACGGGGCAGGCAAATACGTCCTACAGAATGGCTTCTGTAGTATTCATTGTTGTGACATTTGCAGGAGAGCAGAGATCATGGAAACCATTTGTAATCAGAAAAGTCCATCTTTATTTACCTCTTGTAATAGGAAAGGCACATTATAAAACCTCCATTATCTAGAAATTAAAGGCAGCTTGTAGTGAAAGGATGAGAGATCAGAATTTAAGAGTTAGAAAAGCAAACTTAACCCAGGCTTAGAGAGATGGTAATTGGGTGCTCCATGGCAAGTTATTTAATCTCTGTTTGCCTCAATTGCCACAACTATGAATTGAAGACAATAGGACTATCAAAGTCACAAGGATGGTATGAAATTAATAATAATTATGAACTCCTTTACTTAGTAGTGAGGACATAGAGCAGGTATTTTGAAATGCTTATTCCCTTCCTTTCCATTTCTATCTTCTGGCCTGGGATATGCAGGAAGAATGAAGTTACAGTAAGGATAAACTTGCTAGTCTTAGAGACTATGAGGTATAGTTTTATACTTCTTTTAAAATTTTTATTCCCTTATTGTTATGCACATAACAATCCCCTTACCTTTACTCTCTGTATGTATACTTGCATATGCAAAATGTGTTTCTTATAAACAATATATCATAGGATTCAGGTTTTTAATCCACTCTTATCTACTTCCATTTTACGGGTGAGTTCATCTCATTGACAATCACAGTCATAATTACCATCTTGTATCCCCCGTCATCATCTTTTCTGCTTTAAATTCTATACTTTCTTCTTTCACTATCTTTCCATATGCTTCCCTTTTAATCACTTGCCCCATTTCCTCTCCCCTTCTTATTCTCCTACTTCTTTATAGGGCCTCTTAATTACTCCACCTATTCTACCTCCCTGATATTATTTCCCTCCTTTCACCACCTTTCTTATTCTTCTATTCCTCTAGATAATAAGATAAGAGTGGATACTCCAATGAGGGTGGCTGTTATTCCAGATGAGAATATGTTATACTGATTGCCTGGCACCACTCTCATTGTTTCCTCCACTGTAACAGTTTTTCTTCTCATGCATCTTAAATTGATAATATTTACCCCATGTTACTTGTCTCTTCTTTTCCTCTCAATGCTATCCTCTTTTTTACCCCTTAATTTTTTTTTGGCATATGTTCCTAAACACTTTAGTACTATGCCATCTTTCTCAGTATACTTCAAATAACTACTATGATAAGGAGAGCAATTTTAAGAATTACAAATATCATCTTTCCACTAAGCATATAAACAATAGGACCTTCTTGAGTCCTATAAATATTCTCTTTCTTATTTACCTTTTTATGCTTCTCTTGAATTTTGGATTAGGACATCACCTTTTCTGTTTTGGTCTGCTCTTTTCATCAGGAATGCTTGGACATCCCCTTTTATCAAATAACCATTTTTCTCCCTGAAAGTTTATAATCAGTCTTGATGGTTTGCTAATTCATGGTTATAAAACTAGTGCCTTCCAGAATCTCATATTACAAGTCATTATGATCCTTTAATATAGAAGCTCCCAGATCCTGTGTAATCAACCCTGGGACTCTATGATATTTGAATTGTTTTTTAGTGGCTTAGTTATTTCTCCTTAGCAACTGATTTCTTCAATTTCGATATAATATTCCTGGAAGTTGTCACTCGGGGATTTATTACAGAAGGTTATTTGTAAATTGTTTCATTTCTCTTTTGATCTACGATTCAAGAATATCAAGACAGTTTTCCTTGATAATTTCTTATAATATGACACCCAGGTTTTTTTAAAAATATAGTCTAAAAAAATCTTAGATTGTCTTTACTGGATCTATTTTCCTGGTTAGTTGTTATTTTCAATCAGATAATACATATTTTCCTCTATTTTTAAATTGTATTGATTTTGTTTTATGGCTTCTGGATGTCTCATGAAGTCCTTAGCTTCTTTCTATATGCCCAATTCTACTGTTAAAAGAATGATTTTCTTCCACGACTTTTTGATCCTCCTTTTTCATTTGGGCCATTTTACTTTTCCTGGAACTCTTTTCTACAAGGGATATTTTTACCCTCTTTTCCCACTTGGTCAATTCTCCTTTAAAAGAAATTCTTTTCTTCACTGAATTTTCGTGATTCTTTTGCCACTTGACCAATTTGGCTTTTTCAGGTCTTACTGTCTTTCTGCATTACTTTCATTTCTTTTTCCTATTTTTCTTCCACTTTTCCCATTTGATTTTTGAATTCTTTTTTGAACTCTTCCAGCACCCAGGACGAATTCCCATTATTATTTGAAATTTTGCAATGTGGATGCTTTTATATCCCAATCCCCACCTGAGTCTGTGCCTTTCTCTTCTTTGACTCCTTAAGACATTTTTTATGCTTGGATTTTTTTTTTGCTATTTGCTCATTTTCTAGATTTTTTTTTTCCCCATTGACTTCCATCTCTGTTCTCAGGGTTGCCAGGGCATTCTCCTAAACTTCAGTTTTTTCTTGCTGCTCCCCTCAGCTGTAGTTCTGGATTTTTGCAACTTTTATTTCTTCCAAGGTGGTATCATGGCCTGTGGGCTGGGTGCTCTGAAAGCTGCTGACTTAGTTTCCTCTAGGGAGTGCTAATGGCTTACAGGGATCTGAGAACTTAGAGCTACTGGCAAAGTAAATTTGATTCCTCACTGTAGCCTTGTGCCAAGCCTTTGTATTGCATCAGATGGGCATGGGATGCATTAATAATGTAGGATTAAGAAGGTTCCGGGGTCTGGAATTTGGCTTGTGCCCAGGTTCAGAACATGGAGTGATAAGTGGGGGCGGTGGATTGTCTGCACTTCTCTGTGCACAATTTGAATTCCACTCCCCACCTCTCCCTACCTTTTTCTGCCTAATAGACTCTTTCTGCCTAGCTTTAAAGTTGTTTTCCTCAGGAGAGCCACTTCACTCTTACTTTTTTCTGAGATTAGTCATTTATAAGCACAGTTTGAGGTTGCTTTGAGATTTTCGGGGTGGTTCCACCTTTTCCTTCTGTTATGCCTCCTCCATTAATACTTAATGACAGGAAATCCTTTCTAAAGACCACACCCAGCCCAACAGGGAAGGGGCTGCCTTGGCAGTTACATGGTTCCCCCTTCAATGCCCATCTTCAAGGAAAAGCTGCCTGGCTATAAACAGAATTTACACACAAATTTCAGGTCTAATTAGAGGCTGGACTAGATGACTTCTGAGCTTAGCTTCAGGAATGTAAATCTGTAAGTGGTTTAAAATTTTCACCTGAAGCTATCTAAAACAGAGGAGAAACGATTTCAGGAGCAAGAAAGGAAAAGTCCTAGCTTTTTTCTAATGAAAAGCAGAAAGGAGAGGAACCCCAGACAGAGAACCACACTTTTGCTATTTTAATTATTGACAATGGCTCAAAATTCTGTACGTTTGATTGGAATAAAGTCATTCCCTTAATCCGCAGACTCAGAGTTCACACAGGAAATGGTCCTTACCCACAGACAGTACATTCTGCACATTCTCCAGCATCACCTCCTGGTACAGCTCTTTCTGAGAAGGCTCCAATAGGCACCACTCCTCCTGGGTGAAGTCTACAGCCACATCCTTGAATGTTATTGACCCCTAAAATAGCAAAA